>NC_091158.1:20858845-20861345 GCF_040958095.1 Procambarus clarkii
AGAAAGTCAGTGGTAAAGTTCAACCTAAGAAAATAGTTGTGAGGATGAGGATAGAGGAAAAACAGAGAGATTCATTGTGAAACTATGTGATGTCTCACTACAGACAAGTGTTAAAACGTAGGAACAAACAAGTGTCTATAGCTAGATTCTTAGTATGACAAGCAAGCAGTGAGACAACCAGGTCCTAGTGGTACAGTATGCCTACAAAACGTAGGAAAGAGAGTACCCCAGAAATGTCATCACTGCTGTTATAATAAAAGGGGACTCCCCTTCCAAATACTAACACCTCTCCTCCTCACCATCTTCCATACACCAAGTCCTCATTCAAGGTAATATATACATACTGTATTGTAGCTAGTACAAAATGAGAGTTATTCGGTATAAAATGCATTTTTAAATTAATATTTTTGGGGGTGTGGAACGGATTAATTCAATTTACATTATTTCTTATGGGAAAATTTGTTTTGGTTCACAAATTTTTGGTTGACGATGCGTCACTGGGAACGGATTACGATCGTAAACAAAGGTACCACTGTACCTTCGTTTGTTCTGAGTGAAAAGAACACTGTGTACATAAGTGTAGTTATATTCGATAGATAATATATTAATGAAGGTGTAATTGCGTCTTGTTTACCCCCCCCTTTATTCCTTGCACTATTACTTGCTACCGCCAATTCTTGAGAACTTATCATTGACTTGGAGTGGGATCATAGAAGAAGAGGCTCTAAGGCACATTACACAGAAAGAATCTGGTTACTGGCTCAAGCAGGCCATAACTTTTATCAATAAAGGTAAGCTATAACTTGTACATACTATAGTGCAAAATGTGTGTGTGTATTATGTATGATATGTATTTTGAAGTTAATATTTTTGGGAGTGTGGAACAGATTAATTCAATTTACATTATTTCTTATGGAAAAATTTGTTTCAAGTTATGAATTCAAGTTAAAAACTGTCTCTGGGAATGGATTAAATTCATAAATGGAAGTACCACTGTAGTGGTAAATGTCATGGAAGTCACTTTTTGTGTGGCCCTTCAGCCATGCTTTACCAGGCTTTTGGGACTTTTGTGACCCACTGCAAACCAGGACTAGAATCTGGCTCATTCAAAGAGGCAAGGGGAGTATGTTGGGGTTCAAAGATTGACCCACAACAAAGGTGAACCTCCCAAAAAGTCAAAGGCAAAACAAATCACTGTTTTATCAGGAAAAATTAAATAAGAAAATAAGACACACAATAGTTGGCAACAGGTAAATGACCCTTGCCCTCAATTTCCCTAGCCAGTACCAGGTGGCAGTCAAGGGCGTCTCGGGTCCCCATGAACCACATACCATTTCTGAGCCACCCTCATCTAACCCATTATTATTATTATTATTACTCAAGATAATAGATAATTGGTCAAGGTGTGAGAAACATCTGAAAGGGGCATTGTCAGATTAACAAGTGAGGTAGGCAGCTGACACAGACACTGAAAGAGCCAAAGCTCAACTCCAGCAAGCACAACTAAGCGAGTACTGGGTGACTTGGGTTGCAACTTGAAAGTGACTAGGGAAGTTGGTACAAAAGTTGTTTATGCATTGTCAACTATCATTATCCTTGTTTTCTTAATTTTAAGCTTTTCTCATAGAACAGTACAGTGCATCCTGTTTACCTGTTTATATACGTGTCAATGATTCTGAGGATCAACATCCCCGTGGCCCAGTCTCTTACCAGGCTTCCTGGTTGGTGATCTGGTCAACCAGGATGTTCAACACGGCTGCTTGCAGTCTGACATATGAGTCACAGCCTGGTTGATCAGGTATCCTTTGAAGGTGTTATTAAACTCTCGTCTGAACATAAAGAGGTCAACCAATTGTGCCTATACATGTCGAGGGAAAGTGTTGAAAAGTCTTGGGCCTTTGATGTTGATCGAGTTCTCTCTCAGCGTGCCTATTACAGCTCTGCTTTTCAATGTGGCTATTTTCCCCATCATGCCATGATTTCTGGTCTCATGTGGTGTTATTTCTGTGTGCAGATTTGAAACCAGTCCTAAAAGTTTTAAAGTGTTAATTATTATGCATCTCTTCTGCCTGTGGTCTAGGGAATACAGACCTCACATTTTTAAACAGTCCTAATCTACTCGATGTTTCATTGAGTGGATTCGAGCAGTAAAAGACCACTGCCCACTCTCCAGGTCAACAATTTCACCAGCATTGAATGGGGCTGTTATGTGCAACAATATTCCATTCTTGAGAGCACTAAGTGTTTAAAAAGTATCATTGGTGTGGCATCTCTTGTTTGAAAAGTTCTTGTTATCCTACTATTTTGTCGTGTTCTTTAAAAAGTAATGTCTTCTAACGGGTTTATTCCTAAATATTTTACTCTGCTTTTTCTTTCAATAGCATGGCTTGACTGCATTTTATACGTGGTTTCTGTTTTGATATTTTCGTCATTTCTATAATGTAGTAACTGGAATGATACAGTAGGACAGTTATTGTCTGAGTTTTACATGTATGATGTA
>NC_091158.1:20866345-20983845 GCF_040958095.1 Procambarus clarkii
CGGGAGGCCTCCCTGACCCAGGACAGTCACCATGCTGGCGTATGACTCTATATATATATATATATTATATATATATATATATATATATATATATATATATATACACACAAGATTAAGAAGTGCATCTTTTTATATATATATATATATATATATATATATATATATATATATATATATAAAAGATGCACTTCTTAATCTTGTATGTTACTTTGCTTCCAAACATCTATATTAAAACTAAATTTATACAATATATATAGAATATAGTGGCAAAATACATTACCTTACAGCAGGATACTCGCCAAGAGTGGCACAAACAGTTGCTATCTGCTCAGCCATTCGCTCCAGTGTGGTTTGCCTAGTTTGGGCTTGAGAAGGACTGTAATATGATGGAAATGCCTTGGGACAGTCCAATGAAAACACCTGTTGAAGGATAACATTATGCATAACATTAGTGAAGGTAGCTTAGACAAAAGGATGTAAGAGGGCAAAGATATATGAAGGCCTCATCACCCAGATGCAGTGCAGTTCTGAAAAGTACACCCACATGGCTCCTGAGGATTTTGTAAAGACACTAATGGCACAACATTTGGACAAGGAACATGCTATGCTGAAGGCAATTTTGTTTACAAAAATAAAAATAGTGTTCTATACTTAAATTATTTAATTTGTTGTTTTAACACACTGTATTATTTAATACAAACCCAGAGCCTTTTTTGTCAACATGCAACTTTCTGTAGCTATAAAAGTTGAGAGTTCTTTACTAAATACAATATTTACAAGCATTGTTAACAGTTATAGTAAATGGTAAAACCTACCACCATCTGGCATGTTCATGCACTCCAATATGCACAAGTTGCATATTATTATTATTATTATTATTATTATTATTATTATTATTATTATTATTGAGAAAATTCACAGGAGCCGTGATGAGGATTCGAACCTATTTATTATTATTATAACGAGGATCATTATTATTTACACAAAAATCACACCAACATGATACATATCAATGAGAAAATTAATTGGAGCAATGAGGTGATTCAAACTAGCAATCAAGATACTCCCAGCCATGCACCTTACCTCTGTACCATGACATGGTGTAAGTCATTTATACAACCTGGGATTCCACGGAATTCACAGGTTGTATAATTAATACTCCGTCGTGGTACAGGGGTAAGGTGCACACACTGGAGTCCCCTTATTCCTGGTTCGAGTTATCTCATTGCACCAAATGATTTTTTCTATTATTATTATTGTTTTATTATTGAATTTTTACCCAAGGATAACATTGGAAATGGGATTTTATTCACATTAAGTTAAATATTGCAACATCCTCCAAAAATTAATAAAAAATCTAATTTTATGCAATATATTTTTATCATATCATTTACATATAAAGGCAAATAACATTCAACATCTGATAGGTGTACAAACAACATACAATAGAAGACAGATGTACAAAAGTATTTTCTTGTACTATATAGTCACATTGATCCATCCATCCATCCACCTACTCTGCCTCCAGGGTGAGAGGTAGTGCTGCATAGCAGCAGCATCATTATTATGCATTCCTTTTTATTTTACCCTATGCCACACGGTAATCATTTATGAGCATTCATATGTAAAAACAGAATAAAAATAAAGCCATATGCCAATAAACTAGCTGTACAAATGTACAATTTTTATAAACCCCTCAAGATTGGGTGGCTTGCTCTTCAGTAGCAAAATAATGTTTCAATATTGTTACGACAACCAATTAATTACTTCACCATTCTTTCTCCTCCTCGTCTCACTATATACTGTAGTACTATTTTCAAATTTACTTGAACAAATTCCCCCTTTGAATCATACACCAACAATGTTCTACTGTTTTACCCCTCTTTCTTTGCCAGAACTTTGCTCATATGCATACATTAAGAATGATACACTCCATTAACTCCTGTACAAATATACACACAGTATTTAAACATTAATAACGTGCCTTTTTAATAGCGGAACTTGTAATGAAAGTAAAACTTCATGTAGGATTAAGTTGAATACACTCCATTCATCCATACACACATTCCAGCCATTATCAATGACACATATTACACTATGTAATCTTTACAGGTTGTTATAATGTTAAGTCTCAAGCTTTTCTTTCCATCATCATTATTGATGACTTAAAACATATATCCTCCCCATTAAACTTAACAAGACACAAAGGAGACAATGATTTGAAACAAAATACTTAGGATTAATGAACTACAGACATTACAGCAAATATTGAAAATTATCACCACAGACAGCAACAAGTTAAACATCAGCTTCGTATACTGTACCTGTAAAGCACTCTGATGGGTTATCAAAAGGATAAGGTTGAGGAATTGGAGGAAATGTTGAACAAATGAAACCCAGCTAATGAAGCCATTAACCAGGTCGAAGACAAGGTGGCAGTGATGATGATCCATGGAATCACTTGAAGGTAGGTAGAAGATGCAACAAGTATGGAAATGTGTGCAAGGGAGGAGGAGAAGGAAGCAGGAGGGAGAGAATGGATGCAAGACTAAAGAATGAAAAATTACAGAAAAGGAAGGATATGGAAAGGGTAAAAACATGTAAAGGATGAGAAATGGGTAGTGAGGGGCAGAGGACGGAATGAGGAAGGGACAGTAGAGAGGATAAGGATGGGAGCAGGAGGGAGGATGAGGATGGGGCAGGGGGGAGGATGAGAATGGGAGCAGGAGGGAGGATGAGGAAGGGAGCAGGAGGGGAGGATGAGGAAGGGGGTACAGAGGAGGATGAAAAAGTGACAGAGGAGAATGAGAGAGTCAGGGAGCAGGCTGAGCAAGATGCAATGAGAAGTACCAGAAATAGAGGAGAATTAAGGAGGCACAAACACAAATTTAACACAAACAAAATTAGGCCATAGAAAAGAAAGAGGCAAGGTAAATAGAAAAGGCAGAAAGGAAAATGAAAGGGCGAAGAGGAAAGGACAAGCAAGGAGCAAGAAGAGAAATGGACAATGGCTAGGAGGAGGATGAGTCAGGAAGGAGAGTAAAGAAGGGGGTGAGGAAAGGAGAAAGGAAGGGACAAGAGGAAGAAGGGACAAGAACGAGGAAGAAGCCATAAGAACGAGGAGGAAGGCATAAGAATGAGGAGGAAGGCATAAGAATGAGGAGGAAGGCATAAGAACGAGGAGGAAGGAATAAGAACGAGGAAGAATAAGAACAAGAACGAGGAAGAAGGAATAATAACGAGGAAGAAGGCATAAGAACGAGGAAGAAGGCATAAGAACGAGGAAGAAGCCATAAGAACGAGGAGGAAGCCATAAGAACGAGGAGGAAGGCATAAGAACGAGGAGGAAGGCATAAGAACGAGGAGGAAGGCATAAGAACGAGGAGGAAGGCATAAGAACGAGGAGGAAGGCATAAGAACGAGGAGGAAGGCATAAGAACGAGGAGGAAGGCATAAGAACGAGGAGGAAGGCATAAGAACGAGGAGGAAGGCATAAGAACGAGGAGGAAGGCATAAGAACGAGGAGGAAGGCATAAGAACGAGGAGGAAGGCATAAGAACGAGGAGGAAGGCATAAGAACAAGGAGGAAGGCATAAGAACAAGGAGGAAGGCATAAGAACAAGGAGGAAGGCATAAGAACAAGGAGGAAGGCATAAGAAAGATGAAGTACTGTATAGTTAAAAAAAAAAAAAGAGAGAGAAGAGAGACAAGAAGGATGAAACAAAGAAAGTTAGAAAGAGAAAAATTGGAGGAATAAAAAGCATCTAAAAGATAGAAACCAACAAATTTGTCTTGTACAGTATTATTTTGCACCAATTTTAATGCTGGGCTCGAATAATAATGCCTGACCACGTGTGCTGACCCGTGATGATGACAATAGTGAATGGTATCAGTGTTCTCTATTTTTGTTTGACCTCATATATAAAATGGTGAGACAGACAACCGATACCAGATCTGGGAAAAATAATAAATACCTGGCTTTCGTAGGGTAAAAATGCAATGTTGATTTCCTTAAGTGTCTTGATGTACTTGACAACATGTTGTTTACATAGCTCATTAAACAATTCATTTGGACAAGCTGTAAGAGAAAAGCTGAATTAGTCGATGGAAAATTACTTTAGTAATACTAAAAATAATATATCTATTCCTGTATCCACTTATAACTGGTAGCCTAGTTAATATTAAATATGTATCAGAGTGAACTCCAAATGAATGCATATAGCATACTGTATCTCCATATTGCTGTAAATATTATAAAAACCGATATACACAATTTACCTTCATCACAATAGTATACTTCGTCTTCCTTTCAACCTAATCTCATTCACACATCATTCCTGCAAGTTACATTTACTTCTTACATACAAAGTTGGGCAGCATAGGCCTATACAATGTGATATACATGTGTGGCAGTCAAAAAGGCAATAGTCAAGTCTGTTTCTATTACCAGGGTAAGCAAGCAGCTATTGTATCATGGTAAGGGGACAAAAGAAGGAAAGAAAAAGTCTTGAGGTTATCTTGAGATGACTTCGGGGCTTAGCGTTCCAGTGGCCCGGTCCTAGAACTGGCATCATTTTTGTTACGCATCCTCCAGAAAGCAGCCTATAGCAGCTGTCTAACTCCCAGGTACCTATTTACTGCTTGGTGAACAGGTGCATCAGGGTGAAAGAAACTCTGCCCATTTGTTTCTGCCTCCACCGGGGATCGAACTATCAACCTCAGGACTATGAATCCTGAGCACTGTCCACTCAGCTGTCAGGCCCCAGGTCTTCAAGTATAAAATTTAAATAAGGAAAGCAACATGCAATTTGACAAATTAATTTTGTTACGAGCTAACAAAAAATTGCAAGAACCGGACAATAATTGTTCTTAACAGCACAGACAAAAAACAGCGCTGAATGTAATGAAACGCCATTTTTCGGGTGAGCCCCGGAGGCTCGCTGGAGCTATCTGACTGATATGCAAGTCTGGCGGCATCAGTCAATTGAAGTTCAGCCTACTGGCAACCATGAGCCAGAACCTTGCACCCTCAGAGAGGCACAGGAAGCAATGGCATATGGAACCCCCCCCCCCCCCATGTTATTGGGGCATTCCATGTCTGCCATCAACTGGGGCTAGTACCCAGAAAGGTAGGCATAACGAAACAAACCCCACGTGGCAAGAAAATGCAACCGAAGACCAAACAGACGGGCAGAACATCCCCAACACCCAAGGAAACAAGCAAATGTCATACACCGCCGCTGCACCGCTTGTTCGTGCAGCTCTCCCATCGCCGTGAGGGGTAGGGGAAGCCCCGGACCCCCGCACCAACTACTCAACTCCCAGTTCAGAGGCCGAGTATCAAATACAAAACAAAACCGCCGACCAGAAGGGAAAAGCCCCAGACCCCCCTCGCCGGCAACTTACACCCCCCAGTTCGGAGGCCGAGCATCAAAAACAAAATTATATTTATATTGTATGTTGTGGGATATTATGCTAGGGATAAGACAATGCTGTGTATTAATATTAAGCATACAATAATTACCTGTAACACTAAAAATTATAAGCATTAACACTCAAAATTGTCAAACAACAGCTTCCCCAAAGTCTATTATGATTCACTAAACAAATTTAATATTTAAATATAAATATAATTTATATTTTGAATATATAAATATAAAATAAAAGTTTATATATAAATATTTGGCAACTGCAGTATTAATGATTCTTTGTGCTGACAATATTTTTGTAACAAAAAAACATGTACATGTAATTGATTTTTATATATACTGTAATTATGGAATATCTTAAGAACGCAAGTAATTAATCCAAAATATCACAAACCACAGTAGTAACCATGGGCTCCAACAATTTGGTAAATCTTTTATGTCAATGAATTATGCCAATATAAATCCAGGTTTATATTATTAACTGTGTACAGTGGTACCTCGGTTTAAGAGTTTAATCCGTTCCTGGAGACAGCTCGTATTCCGAACACTCGTAGTCCGAAGCTAATTTCCCCATAAGAAATAATGGGAAATTAATTAATCCATTCCTGACTACCCAAAAACCTCACTTCAAACTAAATTTTGTACCCAATTCATCTAAATAAACCTACAAAACTATGTTCAAGTTATTACTTACCCTTGTTGATGACTGCTGTTGGCGTATGGAAGATGGTGAGGAGGAAGGAGGAGGAGAGGTGTTATTATTTGGAAGGGGGGTCCCCTTCCATTATAACATCAGGCAATGAGGACTTCACTGGTGTACACACACTGGCACATTTTGCCTGCATACCACTAGGACTTGCTTGTCTTACTAAGAATCTATCTAAAGACACTTGTTTTTCCCTACATTTTATCACTTGTCTGTAGTAAGACATCTCATTGTCATTTAAAAGGTCAATGCAACGGCCTGCTACAGCTTTATCTGTGAGAGTTTTTTCAACAAAACTTTGCAGTTCTTTCCATACTTCACACATTTTCTTAATCAAGAAGGGACATCCTCTCCTGACTACTCTCAGCTATTTTCTTAAGTTGAACCTTACCAATGGCTTTCTTGAGACCCATGGCAAGATATTTAATAACGTTTATGCTTAAATGGCCAAAAAAAAAAAAAAAAACTAAATCCTTGTGAAGAATTTAGGCAGGATAGTCACTGGGCGCGATCGCCGTGCCACCACGCGCTAGTCGGCCTGTACGTGTATCAACACCCTCGTGTTCCGAGGCAACCCTCGCCTTCCGAGGCAAATTTTCTGAGCAAATCCTGCTCGTATTCCGAAAAACTCGTATACAGGGACACTCGTATTCCAAGGTACCACTGTACTTTATAATTGTGAGCATAATAATACATAATACTGTGTACATACTAATAATTGGAAATTGTTTCATAGTTAACACCATCAGAATAATTTTGTGAAAAATTATACTTTTGTAAGGGCTTAATAAGGCACTATTTAAAATGTATTGTAGTCTACAAGGAATTATTTTTGTATGTATACTTTTTATAATAAAATAAACAGTACTGTATTACAAAAGCCTCATCATATTTTCATCATTAATGTTGGATTGAATAAGGCAAATAAATGAGCCACATAACCAGAGAATAATGATCTCCCGCTGTACCGTACTCAGCACTTTATTACACAACAGACATCATCAAAAAGGGAGGTCATCAGCCACTTGAGTAGCAACCAGTTCAGTTTAAATGTCATAATGGTGAAGCATGTAAATACTTTTCAGTTCTTCCTGAAGACAAACTGGTATTCGTTCATCATCCAATTTCAGCGCAGATACCAAGTTGCACATGTAGTGTACACTAGGGTTAGCAAGGTATGCCATGTTACAGTCGGGCTATGGGTGAGTAATGCACATTTGAGTGTTTTTTGTAATGCAAATAACTAAACAAATTTCCTTTCATTTATCACCAATGATAATATTTATTCACTTTACAAATGGGAGCCGGACGGCCGAGAGGACAGCACGCGGGACTTGTGATCCTGTGGTCCTGGGTTCGATCCCAGGCGCCGGCGAGAAACAACGGGCAGAGTTTCTTTCACCCTATGCCCCTGTTACCTAGCAGTAAAATAGGCACCTGGGTGTTAGTCAGCTGTCACGGGCTGCTTCCTGGGGGTGGAGGCCTGGTCGAGGACCGGGCCGCGGGGACACTAAAAAAGCCCCGAAATCATCTCAAGATAATCTCAAGATAATCTCTACATAACATTCACTATAATTTCTACAACATTAAGTTGCATCACATACTCACTTTCTGTAAAGTAGACATGACAGGTTTTGTATTTGGCTTTATTGGACGTGATGAAGTCTTGTTCGAGGCTACTTATGGAAAGTTTGGTGGGTTGGATGAGGTAGATTGCTTCCAACGCTGGCAGTGGCTCTCGACTCTTGTTGATATCTTCCACAACTGAAATGAAAGTATTGCACATGTACACAATTCCAGATACTTAGGAATGTATTATGTCACTAGAAACACTCACGTAAAAATGTGTGTACATGTACAGTACAGTATTTGTACACACTCCCACTTAGTATTGGCTACAGAGATGTTGTTGATATCTACCAACATAAGTTTTGGTTTATCAGTCTCATATGTGAAGGAATAAGAATTGTTAAAGATTTATCTAGTGATATTCAGGGAATCTATACTAGTCAATATAGCTCAAGAATTTATCAGACAATAGAACTAAGTAACATATAGTGCAAGAATGAGTTAAATTTGTATATAAATACATTCTGTTTGCTTTAATTGTAGCTCCCCTGTATATATTAACCCTTCTGTGGTGATAATCAAGAGCATTCACTTTAGGGTTTTTTTTTTTTTTACTATGTTACTGTGTTTTGTACTTTTTTTTTACAAGTTAAAAAAATATAAAGTTTCAACATGAGTTTGGACCTGGTAGCTGCAGCCATTTGGTGACAATACTGAAGAAGAAAATGTCACCTGATGCAGTAGATCAAATTAATTAAAAAAATGAGTGGTATAATGATTAAAATTAACTATGAAAAAGAGCATTAATTTTAATTAAAGAAAAACAAATGAGATATAAAAAAAAATAAATACAAGAAATTTTTTGTAAGAGCTATAAGATATTTCGGAAAGAATTGTGTAGCTAAACGCAACCTCTGCATCAAGGTCATGAGATATTCAACATCACTAGTACTACTTAAAGATAAATAATGTGATGCTGTTGGCAGGCCAGCAAGTACTGCCAATGTACCAGCAGGCAGCCTTGGTTGAGTAGAACTATATCATCATCAAAATGAATATTTCTTGTGTGTTCAATGTATCAGGTATTGATATTCCACTCTATCAGCATCCTATACGAGTATCATATACATCCAACACATCTCGTTACTAGGAAAAGAGGAACTTCCTTACCATGAGAAGGTCAATTTATTAGAAAAATGTGGTTGTAACTGGGAAGGCATGTGGAATGCAGAGCTCTGTTTTTGAGAGAAAAAAAAAAGGATGCCTATCAGTTTAGTTTGTGACAAATTGAAAGCAGCAGTGGAAAGAGAATCTTAGGGGATTGGGTGGTTATAAATAGGAGCTGCCTCGTATGGGCCAATAGACCTTCTGCAGCTACCTTTGTTCTTATGTTCTTAGAAGCGACAAAAAAGTTAAACCTTTTAATTTTATGTGTGAGGATTCAGATGTCATTTGCCAATGATAAACATACAACTATAGCCTGGGGGTCTGGCTGCTGTTTATCAACAGTTGCAGTCTACTACTGTTAACATGGCATTAACTACAGTTATTAAGCACTTCAGGGCCAGCTCATGGTGACTGTCTTAGTTTAACAGATGACACAGTACAATAAATATTTTGCTGCCTCTGTGTTTGTGATTGTTTGTCGTGTGTAATTATCACCTATATGCATACAAAATCATTTTTATACATTATGCATGTGTCTAAATACATCCACATGCATGAACAAGTATTGTATCACTTGCTATAAGAAAAATTTTGAAATTTTGGTAGTACCAGTAAATAGCCCCCTTCCAAAAAAAAAAAGGGTGATGTAGTGTAATTACAGCTGCAGGTGAAGGACCAGAATGTGCTTAATGTGCCCATGGAACATTTCGAACTCCATTTATTGATGAATATGACTAGAATGCACACCCAAGTGCAGTTCTGATACAAGTTATGACTAGAGAAATAAAAAATGCAAACATTATGCCGTAATTTAGTGTCTAAAAATTTTAAATACAATTAATAAGTCATGGTACTTATGAATGAATAGGACTGTAATTGCAGGCAAAGTTATTGAGCAAGGTAATGGAAATTCACATGTCAACTATACAGTAGTGAAGTGGAAGGTATAAAGGTGCGCAAGAGAGGGACTGACATGATCCTTGGCCATGCATCCTTCTAGAGCGCGCACATAGGTATATTAGCTTGGTAGCTAATATACCGTAATAATAATAATAATAATAATAATAATAATAATAATAATAATAATAATAATAATAATGGTAGCTAATATCTAATATTTCATTTTAGTGGGATTACAATATTTAACACACTCTTACACAAGAAAGCTGAAGTCTGCTGAATATTAGAATGTAAGTAGAGTACTGTATTGTATATGTGTAAGCAGGCTCACAGCAAATTAATCCCAAAAAGCAAACATGTGTTGATACAAAAAAGCACAACAAGAAAAAGCTGTGAGCCACATGCAATTACAAATACAGAACAAAAATAACATTCTGGAAAAACATAAAACTGTTTCCAACACAAGATACTGTACATGAAATACAAAAAGACAAATTCATACTGAAAAAATTAAGCAACTGAGAAAAGTTTTATAGTGCAGTACTTAGAAGACTATCTTAAAAGTACTTTATAGTATTTGCTAGTAATTGAAAAGCTCAACACCAACAATAAAGAAAACATTGGGAGGTAGCACAACTCACTTGTGATGCCCTCAGCAGAAATTTCGTGCATCTTAAGGCATGTGGAGACCATGCGCATGGCTAGCTGGTCCACCACCAGAACACGCCAATCTGTGCTCGCTGACTTTTTCTTCGATCGTATCACCTCATTCATAATCTCTGAAAATGCCATAAATATTCGGACCATGCTTTTAAATATTTTGAGGGATTAAGGAAAAAAAAGGAGGTTGGAGAGGGATGGGAGAGAGAATAAAAAAGTTGAGATATGTTAAAACAGTGGAGACATGATAGAGTTTATAAATAAATAAAATAAATAAATATACTAAAAGATACATTAGGTTTATGAGAGTACATAGCATTGATGATTTTACATTCTTGTAAAGCCACTAGCATGCATAGTAACAAGTAACAAGGTCAGGTCCTTACTCTAACAGATGAGCTTAAGTAGGTAATTTGTAGCCTCGGCTACCATCATCTTTTGTACGGTCACCGATGGTCGAGTGGTTAAGGTCTCCTGTACACCAGTTGCGTAATGCTCCTGGCAGTATGGGTTTGAGTCACTTCTGGGGTGTGGAGTTTTCAGTTGTATATATGCCTGGGGACAATTCAGGCTTGTTCGCATTTGTGTTGCTCACGTGGCCCCACAAAGTGAGGCGATTTGATAAAATAACTATGCCCAAGATTACCATCAAAGTGCCGTCAGGATGATGGGCAAATAGCCTCAGCTACCATCCTCTTTTGTACCGTCACTGATGGTCGAGTGGTTAAGGTCTCCTGTAGATACCAGTTGCATAGTGCTCCTGGCAGTATGGGTTCGAGTCACTTCTGGGGTGTGAGTTTTCAGTTTCATATATGCCTGGAGACCATTCAGGCTTGTTCACATATTTATTTATATATTATATATATTTATATATATATTATACATACATACATACATACATACATACATACATACATACATACATACACACACACACACACAATCTTCTCTCCCAGATCTCCCAGAGGGTATGGACTCATTCCTCTCAATGTTTGCTGACGACGCCAAAATTATGAGACGGATTAAAACAGAGGAGGACAGCTTGAGGCTTCAAGAAGACCTGGACAAGCTGCAGGAATGGTCGAACAATTGGTTGTTAGAGTTTAACCCAAGCAAATGTAATGTAATGAAGATAGGGGTAGGAAGCAGGAGACCAGATACAAGGTATCATTTGGGAGATGAAATACTTCAAGAGTCAGAGAGTTGTTGTTAAAGATTCGCTACCTGGAACAAAAAGTTCCAAGTAACACGGGCTATGGTGCAAAGTCAGAGAGAGAGAGAAAGACCTGGGGGTTGATATCACGCCAGACCTGTCTCCTGAAGCCCACATAAAAAGAATAACGTCTGCGGCATATGCGAGGCTGGCTAACATAAGAACGGCCTTTACAAGCTTGTGTAAGGAATCTTTCAGAACATTATATACCCAACCCGTTCTCGCAAATTCGTAAAGTCAATATTGACTTATTAACAACGTGCATAGGTGATATACTAAACATAATAGATACCCTTAAAAAGATTCATAGAAAACACCGACCTTACCTAACCTTGTTAGTATCTTAAGATAAGCATCTTATTGCTTCGTAATTACAATTATTACTTAACCTATACCTATTATAGGTTAGGTAATAATTGTAATTACGAAGCAATAAGATGCTTATCTTAACATACTAAGTAGGTTAGGTAAGGTCGGTGTTTTCTATGAAGCTTTTCAAGGGAAACTATTATGTTATGTCACCTATGCACATATTTAATAAGTCAATATTGACTTATTAAATTTGCGAGAACGGGTTGATATACCACATATGTCAGACCAATCCTGGAGTATGCGGCTCCAGCATGGAGTCCATATCTAGTCAAGCATAAGACTAAACTGGAAAAGGTTCAAAGGTTTGCCACCAGACTAGTACCCGAGCCGAGAGGTATGAGCTACGAGGAGAGACTACGAGAATTAAACCTCACTTCGTTGGAAGACAGAAGAATTAGGGGGGACATGATCACCACATTCAAGATTCTCAAGGGAATCGACAGGGTAGATAAAGACAGGCTATTTAACACAAGGGGCACACGCACTAGGGGACACAGGTGGAAACTGAGTGCATAAATGAGCCACAGAGATATTAGAAAGAACTTTTTTAGTGTCAGTGTTTGACAAATGGAATGCATTAGGAAGTGATGTGGTGGAGGCTGACTCCATACACAGTTTCAAGTGTAGATATGATAGAGCCTAATAGGCTCGGGAACCTGTACACCTGTTGATTGACGGTTGAGAGGCGGGACCAAAGAGACAGAGCTCAACCTCCGCAAGCGCAACTAGGCGAGTACACACATATATATATGCGGGAAAATCCACAGAGAAATGGGAAAGGAAGATGAACGTTTCGGCCGATAAAAGCGGTTGTCAACACCAGACTGCTTTTATCTTTTGGTTTTTAATCGCCTTTCGGTTTTTATCGGTCGAAACGTTCATTTTCCTCTCCCATTTCTCTGGGAAATGGTCCCCAAGCTAATATGCAACTGAAAACTCCACAACCAAGAAGGATTCGAACCCAGACAGGAAGCCAGGAGCATTGTGCACCTTGGCGTACCTGGATCCTTAACCACTTGACCACACTGACTACAAAAATGTTGGAAATCGTGAGACTTATGTTCCCAAATACGACAGGAGGAAGAATCATAGCCCGTGGTGGATCAAGACAAGATCCACCACAGCCCGTGGTGGATCAGGACGAGAGCCAACATAGTCCGTGGTGGATCAAGACGAGATCCACCATAGTCTGTGGTGGATCAAGACAAGATCCACCACAGCCCGTGGTGGATCAGGACGAGAGCCAACATAGTCCGTGGTAGATCAAGACAAGATCCACCACAGCCCGTGGTGGATCAGGGCGAGAGCCTCACAGCCCGCGGTGGATCAGGGCGAGAGCCTCACAGCCCGCGGTGGATCAGGGCTAGAGGATCAGTGGCGGTGGGTCAAGTCGATAACATCACAGGTGGTGGATAAAGAAGAAAATATCACAGGTTATAAATGGCGAATAAAGGCGAAAGGATTCCAGGTAGTGAATGGATTAGGGGGGTGGTGCGTAGCCTGTGCGCGTGCCATCAACAGGGAAGGTGGAGTGAGTGGACCTTTGCTGACCAAACCACGCACTAGAAAGTGAAGAGACGACGACGTTTCGGTCCGTCCTGGATCATTATCAAGTCGATTCTGCCTCACAATCGACTTGAGAATGGTCCAGGACGGACCGAAACGTCGTCGTCTCTTCACTTTCTAGTGTGTGGTTTGGTCAACATTTTTTGTTCCACGTTATTGTGACTTCAAATGCACGTGAGTGGACTTGCCCAGGGTGGGTAGTGTGTAGGGTTGGTGAGGTGGGAAAGGGAGGGAGGCCCAAGCGGGTCCTCTGGACTCTTCACTATAGGTAATCAATGACGAAGTGTGCGCAATCCACTGTTGGTGTGGCTCACACCTGGCCCTTACTACATCTCAACAGTTACCACGATCACCACCATCACAGGATCGTGGTGGTGGTACAGGTACAGCTACCACAATCGTCCCTACTACAGCTACCACAATACCCATCACCACAAATATTACCATCAGCCCTCTTAAAGCTACCATGCTACAACCTTTCGTTAACAGAAGTGAATGTAAACGAAGCCATGCGTGTGTCAGCCTACTAAACAATAATGCTAAGTGCAAAAAATCTTTATTCTGCCGTTGGAGTCGTGTTGTAACCGCCCCGAGGGACAAGTGAAGGCTAATACACGCTCCTCTACAATCCTCCTCTCACTTACACACTGCAAGTTTACA
Organism: Procambarus clarkii; assembly: GCF_040958095.1. Taxonomy (NCBI): domain Eukaryota; kingdom Metazoa; phylum Arthropoda; class Malacostraca; order Decapoda; family Cambaridae; genus Procambarus; species Procambarus clarkii. The sequence goes on from NC_091158.1 coordinate 20,880,588, forward strand.
ATCCTCCTCCCACTTACACTCGACAACACACAACCCTCACCTTACCTTGTTTGTTTTGAAGAGTGTAAGAATATATGTATTTATGTATTCTTACTTACATGTACATCAGTTCAAGTATGTTTACTAATATATATATATATATATATATATATATATATATATATATATATATATATATATATATATATATATATATATATATATGTCGTACCTAATAGCCAGAACGCACTTCTCAGCCTACTATTCAAGGCCCGATTTGCCTAATAAGCCAAGTTTTCATGAATTAATGTTTTTTCGTCTACCTAACCTACCTAACCTAACCTAACCTAGCTTTTTTTGGCTACCTAACCTAACTTTACCTATAAATATAGGTTAGGTTAGGTTAGGTAGGGTTGGTTAGGTTCGGTCATATATCTACGTTAATTTTAACTCCAATAAAAAAAAATTGACCTCATACATAGAGAAAAGGGTTGCTTTATCATTTCATAAGAAAAAAATTATAGTAAATATATTAATTCAGGAAAACTTGGCTTATTAGGCAAATCGGGCCTTGAATAGTAGGCTGAGAAGTGAGTTCTGGCTACTAGGTACGACATATATATATATATATATATATATATATATATATATATATATATATATATATATATATATATATTATATATATATAATATATATATATATATTTATATATATATATATATATATATATATTTATATATATATATATTTATATATATATATATATTTATATATATATATATATTTATATATATTTATATATATATATATTTATATATATAACTGAAAACTCACACCCCAGAAGTGACTCGAACCCATACTGCCAGGAGCACTATGCAACTGGTGTACAGGGCATCTTATCCACTCGACCATCACGACCGGACAAAAGCTGATGGTAGCCGAGGCTATTTCCCCATCAGCCACTTCTGATGGGGAAAAAATCTTCACTTCTGTCACTTCTGGGGTGTGAGTTTTCAGTTGCATGTATGTCTGTATGCCTGGTGACCATTCAGGCTTGTTCGCATTTGTGTTCCTCATGTGTGCCCCAAAGAATGAGATGATTTGATAAAATACTATGCCCAAGATTACCATCAGAGTGCCGGCGGGCTGATGGGGAAATAGCCTCGGTTACCATCAGCTTTTGTCTGGTCGTGATGGTCTGGATAAGATGCCCTGTACACTAGTTGCATAGTGCTCCTGCCAGTATGGATTCGAGTCACTCCTGGGGTGTGAGTTTTCAGTTGCATGTATGCCTTGGGACCATTCAGGCTTGTTCGCATATAAAATATTTTATATATAATACACACACACACACACGCGCGCGCGCGCACACCTGAACGTTGGCATTTCGTGTACACCTGATCAGAGATTAGGATAGCAAAGGAAGGAAATTTATTAAGTAAACATCAGTGAGTGACTTACAAGAATACAAGCAGAGGATGAGAATCTTATAAAGGTTAGATGGAATAAGATGTTGACATTTTGTGACGTGACGTGACGCCGACGGACATCGTAACGAGTCACTTGTTACACTCACATTAATGACACTATGTAAAAGACACATCGAATACTTTATGTAGGGCATACGTAAATCTGTGTATCTATGTATTTACGTATGTAGGTTAGCTTAGCATTTTAAAAGCAGCGAATGACCATCAGTGGTTGATTGTTCAATAAACCCTTGAATTATATGTTTAACACATCTATAACCCTGTCCATGGAGGACAAAAGAAAATGTATATATGCTGGTTAGCATTGTAAATGTGTGGCCACGTCTGTAGAAAATAATAAAAAAAAATAAAAAAAAATAAAAAAAAAAATTGTTACACTTGCCTTTCCAAGGTGGATGTTTGACACTTTCCAAGGTGGATGTTTTGTGACACTTTCCAAGGTGGATGTTTTGTGACACTTTCCAAGGTGGATGTTTTGTGGTACTTTCCAAGGTGGATGTTTTGTGGTACTTTCCAAGGTGGATGTTTTTTGGTACTTTCCAAGGTGGATGTTTTGTGGTACTTTCCAAGGTGGATGTTTTGTGGTACTTTCCATGGTGGATGTTTTGTGGTACTTTCCATGGTGGATGTTTTGTGGTACTTTCCAAGGTGGATGTTTTGTGACACTTTCCATGGTGGATGTTTTGTGATGGGAGAGGGGCGTGTGTGGTGGGGGGAGAGGGGGGCCGTGTATGTGGTGGGGGGAGAGGGGGGCCGTGTATGTGGTGGGGGGAGAGGGGGGCCGTGTATGTGGTGGGGGGAGAGGGGGGCCGTGTATGTGGTGGGGGGAGAGGGGGTCCGTGTATGTGGTGGGGGGGAGAGGGGGGCCGTGTATGTGGTGGGGGGAGAGGGGGGCCGTGTATGTGGTGGGGGGAGAGAGGGGCCGTGTATGTGGTGGGGGTAGAGAGGGGCCGTGTATGTGGTGGGGGGAGAGAGGGGCCGTGTATGTGGTGGGGGGAGAGAGGGGCCGTGTATGTGGTGGGGGGAGAGGGGGGCCGTGTATGTGGTGGGGGGAGAGGGGGGGCGTGTGTGGTGGGGGCAGAGGGGGGCCGTGTATGTGGTGGGGGAGAGGGGGCCGTGTATGTGGTGGGGGGAGAGGGGGGCCGTGTATGTGGTGGGGGGAGGGGGGGGCCGTGTATGTGGTGGGGGGGGGAGAGGGGGGCCGTGTATGTGGTGGGGGGGGAGAGGGGGGCCGTGTATGTGGTGGGGGGGGAGAGGGGGGGCCGTGTATGAGGTGGGGGAGAGGGGGGGGCCGTGTATGAGGTGGGGGGAGAGGGGGGCCGTGTATGTGGTGGGGGGAGAGGGGGGCCGTGTATGTGGTGGGGAAGAGGGGGCCGTGTATGAGGTGGGGGGAGAGGGGGCCGTGTATGTGGTGGGGAAGAGGGGGGCCGTGTATGTGGTGGGGAAGAGGGGGGCCGTGTATGTGGTGGGGAAGAGGGGGGCCGTGTATGTGGTGGGGAAGAGGGGGGCCGTGTATGTGGTGGGGGGAGAGGGGGGGACCGTGTATGTGGTGGGGAAGATTGGGGCCGTGTATGTGGTGGGGAAGAGGGGGGCCGTGTATGTGGTGGGGGGGAGAGGGGGGCCGTGTATGTGGTGGGGGGGAGAGGGGGGCCGTGTATGGTGGGGGGAGAGGGGGGCCGTGTATGGTGGGGGGAGAGGGAGGCCATGTATGGTGGGGAAGAGGGGGGCCGTGTATGGTGGGGAAGAGGGGGGCTGTGTATGGTGGGGGGAGAGGGGAAGTGTTGGGTGTGTTGAGCGCGTGCGCCTGGCCAGTATACGCGCATTTCAGCTTCAAGTCTGCACAGCCACCACCTGGGTCTGGCCGGGTGTAACGATGGCATTGTCGTCTACATGTACCACCACCGCCCGCACCACCCACCCACCCTGGACACCACACCCGCCCGCCCTGGACACCACACCCGCCCTAGACACAACACCACACCCACCCTGGACACCACACCCGCCCGCCCTGGACACCACACCCGCCCTAGACACAACACCACACCCACCCTGGACACAACACCACACCCACCCTGGACACAACACTACACCCACCCTGGACACAACACTACACCCACCCTGGACACAACACTACACCCACCCTGGACACAACACCACACCCACCCTGGACACAACACTACACCCACCCTGGACACAACACTACACCCACCCTGGACACAACACTACACCCACCCTGGACACAACACTACACCCACCCTGGACACAACACTACACCCACCCTGGACACAACACTACACCCACCCTGGACACAACACTACACCCACCCTGGACACAACACTACACCCACCCTGGACACAACACTACACCCACCCTGGACACAACACTACACCCACCCTGGACACAACACTACACCCACCCTGGACACAACACTACACCCACCCTGGACACAACACTACACCCACCCTGGACACAACACTACACCCACCCTGGACACAACACTACACCCACCCTGGACACAACACTACACCCACTCTGGACACAACACTACATCCACCCTGGACACAACACTACACCCACCCTGGACACAACACTACACCCACCATGCTTGATGGGGTTCTGGGAGTAGTTCTACTCCCCAAGCCAGGCTTGGCTTGTGAAAGTTTGGTCCACCAGGCTGTTGCTTGGAGTGGCCCACATACCCACCACAGCCCTGTTGGTCCGGCATTCCTTAAAGAAAACAATCTAGTTTTCTCTTGAAGATGTCCACGGTTGTTCCTGTTATATTTCTGATGCTCGCTTGTAGGACGTTGAACAACCGCGGACCTCTGATGTTTATACTGTTCTCTGATTGTGCCCATGGCACCTCTGCTCTTCACTGGTTCTATTCTGCATTTTCTTCCATGCCGTTCACTCCAGTACGTTGTTATTTTACTGTGTAGAATTGGGACCTGGCCCTCCAGTATTTCCCATGTGTATATTATTTGGTATCTCTCTCGTCTCCTTTCGAGTGAGTACATTTGGAGAGCTTTGAGACGATCCCAATAATTTAGGTGCTTTATCTCGTCTATGCGTGCCGTATATGTTCTCTGTATTCCCTCTTTTGAGATATATACAAGAGTTGTTACATTCTTGTACAGCCACTAGTACGCGTAGCGTTTCGGGCAAGTCCTTAATCCTACGGTCCCTGGAATACGATCCCCTGCCGCGAAGAATCGTTTTTTTCATCTAAGTACACATTTTACTGTTGCGTTAAACAGAGGCTACAGTTAAGGAATTGCGCCCAGTAAATCCACCCCGGCCAGGATACGAACCCATGACATAGCGCTCGCGGAACGCCAGGCGAGTGTCTTACCACTACACCACGGAGACTGCTCTATTTCAGCAACTCTCCTGCTCTGAAGGGGAAAGTGAGTACTGAGCAGTACTCAAGACGGGACAACACAAGTGATTTGAAGAGTACAACCATTGTGATGTGATCTCTGAACTTGAAGGTTCTCGTAATCCATCCTAACATTTTTCTGGCTGATGCAATACTTGCTTGGTTATGCTCCTTAAACGTTTTGTCGTCGGACATCATTATTTCCAAATCCTTGACATGCTGTTTTCCTACTATGGGCCGATTCGATTGTGTTTTGTACCCTGTATTATGTTTCAGATGTTCATTTTTGCCGTACCTGAGTACCTGGAATTTATCACTGTTATACATCAAGTTATTTTCTGCTGCCCAATCGAAAACTTTGTTAATGTCCGTTTGTAGTTTTTCAATGTCTCATCTGCAAAGGATGACACGAAGCTGTGACTTGTATTTTTGGTCTATATCTGATATGAGAATAAGGAACAGCAGTGTTGCAAGGACTGTACCTTGAGGTACAGAGCTTTTAACTGCGCTCGGACTCGATTTTACTGGATTGACTGTTACTCTTTGTGTTCTGTTCGACAGGAAATTGAGTATCCAGCGTCCTACTTTACCAGTTATACCCCATTGATCTCATTTTGTGTGCAATCACTCCATGGTCACATTTGTCGAATGCCTTTGCAAAATCTGTGTATACATCTGCATTCTGTTTTTCTTCTAATGCTTAAGAGATTTTGTCATAATGGTCAAGCAACTCTGAGAGGCATGATCTTCCTGCTCTAAATCCATGTTGGCCTGGATTGTGGAGGTCATTGGTTTCCATGAATCTAGACTCCTGATCACTCTCCCATATACTTTTATTATGTGGGACGTTAGTGCAACTGCTCTTTAATTCTTTGCCAATGCTTTGCTACCTCCCTTGTGTAGAGGGGGCTATGTCTGCTATTCTCAACGCATCTGGTATCTTCCCCGTGTCCAAGCTCTTCCTCCACACTATACTGAGTGCCTGTGCTACTAGCACTTTGCATTTCTTCATAAATATTGAATTCCATAAGTCTGGACCTGGGGCTGAGTGCACAGGCATATTTCTCTTTCAAAATCTGCCACGCTCGTGTTGATAACAGTTATATTTACAGGTGCTTGGATATCACTCAAAGAAATTGTCCGAATCAACCACTTTCATGCTGTGTATCGGCGTGCTAAACATGTCTTCACACGGCTTTTTAAGGATTTCACTAATTTCTTTGTCATCCTCATTGTATGAACCTTCACTGATACGAATAGGTCCAATACTGGCAGTGGTTTTTGCTTTTGATTTAGCATATGCGAAGAAATATTGTGTTTTTCTTTATTTCTTTAATTGCTTTCTGTTCTAGTTGCCTTTTTCAGTCTGATAGGAATGCTTCAGTCTGTTCGATTTCTTCAATCTCCCTGTTTAAATTATTTCTTTAAATTATTTATATTTATTTAAAATTTATAAATCTATAATATGTATAATTATATATAATTATAAATCTATTTATTAAAATATTATTTAAAATATAAGTTTAAATTATTTCCTGAACACAAGACTACACCCGCCGTGGACACTGGCGCACAACCAACTAGGATAGTGCTGGACAACCACCATAGACAGTCCCACAACACCATACTGAGTGCCACACAACATCCACCTTGGAAAGTGAGATATGATAACTGAGGCAGTGATGGGCAACACTCGCTTAGGGCAGTGCCAAGAGATATAGAGGCGACAATAGCAGTCAACGCAAACATTCCCAGGACATTACCGTGCGATGATTTCGGAGCTTAGCGTCCCCGCGGCCCGGTCCCCGACCAGGACTCCTTTTTGTTACACCCCCCCCAGGAAGCAGCCCGTAGCAGTTGTCTAACTCCCTGGTACCTATTTACTGCTAGATAAACAGGGGCATCAGAGTGAAAGAAACTCTACCCATTTGTTTTCGCCTCCACCGGGGATCGAACGCGGAACCTCAGGACTAGGAATCCCGAGCACTGTCCACTGAGCTGCCAGGCCCCCTTACATTAGCAGGCCACAATCATCACTCAGCAAGAGTGCACAACAGTGCCACTACACCTTAAACTAGCAAATGCGTGCCTTTATTCCCAGCAATAGAAAGATTGTTGGGAGACCCGCACCGGTACATAATTTCTCCCACGACCCCCGACCTTTGTTGGGATGTCAGGCGCTGTTGGCCTTGTCGCTGCTCTTGTGGATGCTGCTACTTCTACTTCTCATATTACCGTTGTTGCTGCTGCTACTGCTCACACTACTCATGTTCTTCATGTTCTTGATGTTCTTACTGCTAGTGTTATAGCTGTTTCTGCTGCCGGTGCTACTGGAGCTGCTGCTGCTGTTGCTGCTGCTGTTGCTGTTGCTGGTGACGCTTAGATATACTTCTGTAGCTGCAGCTGCTGCTACTGTTTCTTCCACCAGAGTTGTCAATGGTGATGCAGGTGCCAATGGTCATCATGGACAATATTCACCTAACCGCTGCACCGCTCTCTCTAACCTTTAAAACAGCGAGTGACATTTACCGGTGTTTCCCCCATCTCTTGGTATCCCGGGTCTGCCTCGCCAGTAATGTTGCACCATTTAAAGTAGACGTCATGTTAACTTCACGCAACCACTAATCATATTACTCCATTGACTGCATTATACATTGATAGTAAAATCCAGGTTAATGAGGCCATTCGGTCGATAAATGCGCAGTTCTCTTTTTTACAGTTAAATCAAAATTAAGAACATTGCAAAAATTCTTCATCTTACATCATAGGTGACTTCGTTCTCGTCTGACAATCGGGGATTCTGGTTTCGATTCCCGGGCAGGACAGAAATGATTGGGAAACGATTCCCGATTATTAAAATTATCCCTTTTACCTAGCCCAACCACTTGGGTTAGACGGTAAAGCGACGGTCTCGATTCGTGGAGGTTGGCGTTCAATCCCTGACCATCCAAGTGGTTGGGTACCATTCCTTTTCCCCCATTCCATTCCAAATCCTTATGCTGACATCCCTAAATCGAGCTATGCGTGCAAAGCTCGAAGTAGCTCTGTAGGTGTAGGGTAGTAGTAGGTAGTAGTAGGGGGGGGTGTGTTTGTGTGGGGGGGGGTGTGTTTGTGTGGGGGGGGGTGTTTGTGTGGGGGGGGGGGTGTTTGTGTGGGGGGGGGTGTTTGTGTGGGGGGGGGGGGGGTTTGTGTGTGGGGGGGGGGTGAATGGAGAGGCAAGGTGAATGGAGAATGGAGAGGATAAATACCAACCACCAAGACGTCCTTACCTCCCCCTTGCCGACATCATGAAACTCACCAGAAGGAACAGACCTGCCTACTTTCTGGGAGATCTGAACGCTAAGCACAGAACACTGGGACATGGAAGGAACAACCAAGCAGGAGAAGTCATCCACAATATGATAAGGAACGGAAATCTAACCCACCTGGGCCCAGACTTCCCAACTTACGTCAGACAAGGCCACAGTGGCAAACCAGACATAATACTGTCAAACAACCACAACTTCCTTGACAACCATCCGATCCAATATGCGGAGATAGGCAGAATACTGGGACTTATGATAAATAGAACAGGGATACAAATTCATGTAAGGGACCGACTAAATAAAGCCAAAGCCGCCTTAGGAAAATTGAGGAGATTCCGAAGTCTCAGTACTAACATTCAGATCGACTTATATAAGGCTCTAGTTCGGCCGCATCTAGAGTATCCCCCAGTACCACTACACACCATAAAGAAAACTAACATGCAGAAACTACAAGCAGATCAAAATAAGGCACTAAGGAGAGCAGCAAAACACCGTCCACCATATGATCAGACAATCCAGGAGCTCCATGAACTCCTGAACATACAGCCACTAAACATCAGACTGCAGCACCAAGCCATCAGGGTGTGGAACACCATCGAAATGTTAGAGGACCCGATGTTAGAAAGATTGCTCCAAGATGAGACGCCCCGCTCCCACAGCTGGTGGCCCAAGAGCCTCCATTCACTAGATGATAACCCAGAACCACAATACATAATTCCCAGATGATATACTAACCAGATATCCTTCCCCCATAATTGAAAAATTGAGTATGTATGTGTGTATGTATATGTGTATGTGTATAGTTATGTATATGCATATGTATATGGGTATATATACGTATGTACGTGTATGTATATATGTATATGCATATATATAGGCATATATGTGTATGTATATAGGTATATATATATATATGTGTGAGTATATGTATGTATATATGTGTATGTATGAACAACTCGATAAATAATAATAATAAAATAAAGAACCTTAAACAGAACAACATGTGTGGAAGCATCGGAGTGTGTATATATGCATGCTACACAGTGTTCATCTATAGACATCCATATACTGTATGGTGAAACACATGTGAAGAACCTCACATACACTCACAGCTCCCTGACAAGAGGGAGCCAGCTTAGCTTAGCTGCCAATACCCACACATCGTGTCAGCAAGGCGGACAACCCGCCTGCTTTCATACCTCTCACTGTATTTCCCACTTCTATACTTCCCTTCACCTATGCCTCTCCTTCCTCTTTACCCCCCCCCCCCCGAAAAAAAAGAAGGCTGTGCTCATACACCCAACACGATGGATACCAACGTATACCATCTTTCAACAACAACTGTCACCCGCTCCTCTACACGAACCCCTTCCTGTCAACACAACCCTAACCCCTGTCACTCTGCTGCTCCAGTGCGCGCTTTAGGGCCTAACGACACCCCACAATACCACAGACTATCACCCTTAAAATGGAGCTTCTCATGCGGGTACCAGACTAGTCTAAACCTCGACCTACACCTCGCCCTACCGCCCCCCCCCTCCCCTGTCACCACACCAGTGTCCAAGTCACCACACACATCCACAACACTGCTGCCCACCACCACCACACACATCTACAACACTGCCGCCCACCACATCTACAACACTGCTGCCCACCACCACCACCACACACATCTACAACACTGCCGCCCACCACCACCATCACCACACACCTACAACACTGCTGCCCACCACCACCCCACACACCTACAACACTGCTGCCCACCACCACCACCCCACACACCTACAACACTGCTGCCCACCACCACCACCCCACACACCTACAACACTGCTGCCCACCACCACCACCCCACACACCTACAACACTGCTGCCCACCACCACCACCCCACACACCTACAACACTGCTGACCACCACCACCACCCCACACACCTACAACACTGCTGCCCACCACCACCACCCTACAACACTGCTGCCCACCACCACCACCCCACACACCTACAACACTGCTGCCCTCCACCACCACCCCATACACCTACAACACTGCTGCCCTCCACCACCACCCCACACACCTACAACACTGCTGCCCACCACCACACACACCTACAACACTGCTGCCCACCACCACACACCCCTACAACACTGCTGCCCACCACCACACACACCTACAACACTGCTGCCCACCACCACACACACATACAACACTGCTGCCCACCACCACACACACCTACAACACTGCTGCCCACCACCACCACCACCACACACATCTACAACACTGCCGCCCACCACCACCATCACCACACACCTACAACACTGCTGCCCACCACCCCACACACCTACAACACTGCTGCCCTCCACCACCACCCCACACACCTACAACACTGCTGCCCACCACCACACACACCTACAACACTGCTGCCCACCACCACACACACCTACAACACTGCTGCCCACCACCACCACCCCACACACCTACAACACTGCTGCCCACCACCACCACCCCACACCCCTACAACACTGCTGCCCACCACCACCACCACCCCACACACCTACAACACTGCTGCCCACCACCACCACCCCACACACCTACAACACTGCTGCCCACCACCACCACCCCACACACCTACAACACTGCTGCCCACCACCACCACCCCACACACCTACAACACTGCTGACCACCACCACCATCACCACACACCTACAACACTGCTGCCCACCACCACACACCCCTACAACAACGGGGCCAGACATAATCTCTCCATGGCTGCTGAATGAGGGTGCAGTCACCCGTTGTCTAAAATTTGTAATAAAACGCTTGAGACAGGAAATCTCTCAGATGTCTGGAAAAAAGGTAAACAGACCCATATTAAAAATAGGGGGAAGAAGCCTAGGCGCTAAACTACAGACCAGTGTCACTGACAAGTATTCCTAGTAAACTGCTGAGAAAGTAATCAGGGTGAGAATGGTGGAGTAGCTCGAGAGGACCGACTTTATGACAAATATTAATTAAAGATTAATTTTAAAACTAAAAAGTCGTACCTGACAAACATTATTGATGTTTATAATAACAAGACATAAAAAAGAAAGGCAGGGTAGACTTTTTCTAGACTGTCAAAAGGCATTTGACACTTCCCAATGAAAGACTGTTGTACAAGTTGGAGAAGCAGGCTGGGATAACTGGAGGAAAGACTGGACTGGGCAAGGGAGTATCTGAAGAGCAAAGAGCCAGTCAGAGAGGGGATTTCAAACTGCAGGAAGGTAACAAGAAGAGTAAGCCCACAAGGCGCTATTCTAGGACCGCAGCTGTTCCTAATTTATGCGAACGACCTACTCTAGGGAATGGAGGAAGTTACAGGAGGACGTGGACAAACTCTAGAAATGGTCTAATGGATGCTAGAATTCAATCCCAACAAGTGTAAAGTAATAAGGATGAGAAAGGAGGAGGGGAGCCCAGCGGGCATCTGCACCACAAGGAAAATGTATCTACAGGAATTGGAAAGAGAACATTTTGGAGTGGATATAATTCCAACACTAACACCGGAGGCGCACAAAGAGGATAACATCGGCATCATAAGGAACGCTGGCAAATATAAGAACGTCATTTAGGAACCTAAATCAGGACTCCTTCAAAGCAATCTGCCCAACATTTGTTAGGTTAATGCTGGAATATGCAGCACCGGCATGAAATCCACACCTTGTGAAGCATAAAACTCAAATTGAACAGTACAAAGGTCTGCAACAAGGTTATTGCCAGAGCTAAGAGGATTAAACTACGAGGAGAGTAAGGAAAATAAATCTCTCAACCCTTGAGGTCAAAAAGTACAGAGGGTATATTATGATCACAAGATAAAAGATACTGAGGGGAACAGATATGGTGGAGAAAGATAGCCTGTTCAAAATGAGAGACATTATGACAAGGTGAAACTTGGAAACGAAAATAAGCCAAAGGAAAATAGGAAATATTCATACACTGTACTGATAGTCAACAAGAAATGCACTGAATGAAGAGGTTGTGGAAGCCACCTCCATCCATCTTTAAGGCCAGATTCGACAAAGAATTTGAACGTCAGAATACATCAGTTGTAAGGCAACAGGTACAAGAGGGTAGGAGGCGAGGCATAAAGAGCTAGAACTCACTTCCCTGTAGACATTTAGGTAAGTACACACTCCACATCACTGCTGTCCACCACCACCACCATACACCTCTACAACACCTCTACACCACACCAAGCACACTTGTACAACATTTTACGTAGGACACCGATTCTCGAATTTTTCTGATGTAGGACCGTGGATGTTATTTTATGACGATGGACGTTAGCATTTATGATTGTTGTTGAATGTCTATGACAATCGATACATATGCCCAGGTTTTTAGGTGTTGATGTAGGAGGACGGAGTTAGTAGTTAATGCTGATGTTGATAACTGGGCTTGCTCTTGCTGATATAGATGTTAATTGGCTTATCATACTTATGTGCAAGAGTATTGATGTTTAATATAGACTGAGATTTGACGTCAGTGATTGCCGATGCTTATTATTGCGATTTAAGGACTAAGTGTTTGGGCTTCTTAACGCTAGACAGCTGGTGTTTATGGAGGTGTTAACCGAAGACTGATTACTAAACAGTGCATATCTCACAGTGACTACGGTGAAGTGACATCTAGCTCTTCTTGTACCTATTGCATTATAATTGAACTTTCTTGATGTTAGAATTATTCGTCGCTATAGGTACTATTTATTTAGCACCGTCAGTGTCGCAGGGTAGTCAAAAAGTCCTGACTATCTCCCATGCTGCCAATACCAGAACAAAAGACACAAGAGGAGCACCCACAAAGGCATTGGATTCGCCAATGCGGCCCAAGCGGCGCAGCAGCAGCTCTTTATACCCACCTACATCTCTCACATACACGTCTTAAGTGTTTGCCTACACTTGAAACAATCTACTGCTATACCTACGCCAACGTGTTCTACGAATCTACAGCCTACTTCAAAACCAATATTTGCAAAGGTCTTTTCTGAATCTAATCTTATCCAACTTGTATTCATTGTTTCGTATTCAAGTTTGTATTTTTATATTTTAACACATTATGATTGTCCAGTTATATACATTCTTTCATTTATATGTTTTAATAATGTCTCCCCGCCCTCACTCTTCGCTTTTCTAGTTAATGTGTATTAAGAATGTGTCGTGTCATGTCACTTCATACAAGAGGTTAATGGATTAACCGTCAACCTTCTCTGTACACTTTCTAGAAAATTTATATCCTATAGTACGATACTCAAAGCTTCACAGTGGAACGGCCACAACTGGTCAGGATGAACCAGCAACTGGCTACAATTACCCAGCAAATGGCCACGGTGAACCAGCAACTAGTTACAGTGAACCAACTGGCCCTAGTAATAAATTAACCCCAATAAAGAGTGTGTGACATGTTGACCAGTACCGTGAACTGGACCTCGTCAACCCAGATCAGTGAGAGCTCACAACACTGGAAGGGGTGCAGCCGAGGTCAAAAATAAGGGGTAGAAATTGGGTGGCCGAGGCGGAAACAGAAGAATAAGGGAGGGGTCAAGAAAATATTGGAAATAGGGTAGCCGAAGAACAGTAACAAATGGGATTGCCATATGCAGAAAGGTGTGAGGCGGAAATCAGACAACGGGTAAGCAGCTTAAAAGGCGTGGGGGGGGGGGGAACGAAGGGAGGCGGTCAGTGGGTGAAAGAGGGAATAGGGGGGAGGGAGGGAATCACAAGACAGAGGGGAGGGGGAGGTGCTGGAGGTGGGGTAACCTCCAGAGGACGGGGAGGTGGAGGTCACCATGTACCAGACGGCAACAAAGAGGTGGCGGAGGTGGGATAGCGGAGGGATAAATGGCGTCTGAACCTTTGGGAGCAGCTCGAGTTGCGATCATCGCCACGGGTTCGGACGAGGCGTCGGCGTCCTCCTTTGATCAATACCACCTCCACGCGGTGGCCCAAAGGCGAGAACACTTGCCTACATGTGCCAGCAGGTCGAGCGCTAGCTCTAAACCTCCACATCTCCAACCATTACGAGTCCAATATAGTGACTTCTCACGGACACTGCAAACTAAGTGGGAGGGAAGGAGAGGCGACAAGGACCCGGGAGAGGAGTGGGAGAGGTGACAAGAACCTGGGAGAGGTGACAAGGACCCGGGAGAGGTGACAAGGACCTGGGAGAGGAGTGGGAGGGTGGGAGAGGTGACAAGGACCTGGGAGAGGAGTGGGAGGTGGGAGAGGAGTGGGAGGTGGGAGAGGAGTGGGAGGTGGGAGAGGAGTGGGAGGTGGGAGAGGTGACAAGGACCTGGGAGAGGAGTGGGAGGGTGGGAGAGGTGACAAGGACCTGGGAGAGGAGTGGGAGGTGGGAGAGGTGACAAGGACCTGGGAGAGGAGTGGGAGGGTGGGAGAGGTGACAAGGACCTGGGAGAGGAGTGGGAGGGTGGGAGAGGTGACAAGGACCTGGGAGAGGAGTGGGAGGGTGGGAGAGGTGACAAGGACCTGGGAGAGGAGTGGGAGGTGGGAGAGGTGACAAGGACCTGGGAGAGGAGTGGGAGAGGTGACAAGCACCTAGGAGAGGAGTGAGAGGTGGGAGAGGTGACAAGGACCTGGGAGAGGAGTGAGAGGTGGGAGAGGTGACAAGGACCTGGGAGAGGAGTGAGAGGTGGGAGAGGTGACAAGGACCTGGGAGAGGAGTGGGAGAGGTGACAAGGACCTGGGAGAGGAGTGAGAGGTGGGAGAGGTGACAAGGACCTGGGAGAGGAGTGGGAGAGGTGACAAGGACCTGGGAGAGGAGTGGGAGAGGTGACAAGGACCTGGGAGAGGAGTGGGAGAGGTGACAAGGACCTGGGAGAGGAGTGAGAGGTGGGAGAGGTGACAAGGACCTGGGAGAGGAGTGAGAGGTGGGAGAGGTGACAAGGACCTGGGAGAGGAGTGAGAGGTGGGAGAGGTGACAAGGACCTGGGAGAGGAGTGGGAGAGGTGACAAGGACCTGGGAGAGGAGTGAGAGGTGGGAGAGGTGACAAGGACCTGGGAGAGGAGTGGGAGGTGGGAGAGGTGACAAGGACCTGGGAGAGGAGTGAGAGGTGGGAGAGGTGACAAGGACCTGGGAGAGGAGTGAGAGGTGACAAGGACCTGGGAGAGGAGTGAGAGGTGGGAGAGGTGACAAGGACCTGGGAGGGGAGTGAGAGGTGGGAGAGGTGACAAGGACCTGGGAGAGGAGTGAGAGGTGGGAGAGGTGACAAGGACCCACCACCGAGGACGTTAAGCATGTCCCCTCTACCCACATTGTCATTTAAACTGTGAATTGTTTAAAGCACTAACATTCCTCTTAGATTCTGCCTATCCAAGTTGGGCGAGTTCCAACTCTTACGGCCTTTCCATACAATTTATTCCTGTAGATGGGTGGGATGGTGTGTAGTGAAGCGAGGTGTAGATGTTGTAGGTCCTATAACATTTGTCGTGTTTTAAGACTGGCAGCGTGTTGGGAGTGTTGTCGGTTGGGAGTGTTGTAGGGTTGGGAGTGTTGTAGGACTGGGAGGGTGCTGTTGAGTGGAGGATCACACAACGCTCATACCAATTGCCTTTCCACAACACGCCACCACACAGTACATACCTCCCATGCCACCGTCATACACATCCTGTGCCACCACTACAAACCTCCCGTGCCACCACAGAAAGCGACAAGGAGATATGTGAGGAACTCAACAAAAGGTTTCAGATCTTTAAAAATAGAAGCAAAGTGGAGACCAAGGTTGCCAGACAAAGAGCCACGTGAATCACTGGACGACAGTAGTCACTGTCGATGAGATAAAAAAAAACTGGATGAACAAGATTCGTGACAAAATCAATGAGACCAGACTTAATTGAGATCACCAAGGCTGCTGAAGGAGCCTGAGGAGGTACCTTATCACAATCTAAAATGAGAAAATCAGCACAAGCAATGTGGAGGATTCGAACCTGCACACTGGATACTCTCGGGCATATGCTTTAAACCACTTGGGAGTACCCAGTGCGCAGGTTCGAATCCTCTTCGTGAATTCGAGAATGATTTTTGCATTAATACATCACGTTAATGTAATTAGTTTGTGCACTATTTACAATTTAAGACAAAACACTTGGGACAGCAAATCTCCCAGAATTATTCACAAAAGGCAAAAATAATCACAATATTAAACAACTGGACAGATAGTAAGAACTAAATTACAGACCAGTGCCATGACGAGCAATCCATGTAAAGTGTTAACAAATTATTCACTTTGAGAACGATGAAGTAATGGAATGGACTTATCTCTATCTAACTAGATAGCTAAATAGGTAGATATAGTTACATATTTAGATATGTAATTACCTAGATAGGTAGATAGCTATCTCTGCCATTCTTGCTATCTTTTCGTCCCCACCCCTGACATGCAATGAGGGCCTGACGGCTGAGTGGACAGCGCCTGGGATTCGTAGTCCTAAGGTTCCGGGTTCGATCCCCGGCGAAGGAGGAAATAAATGGGCAGAGTTTCTTTCACCCTGATGCCCTTGTTCACCTAGCAGTAAATAGGTACCTGGGAGTTAGACAGCTGCTACAGGCTGCGTCCTGGGGATGTGTAATAAAAAGGAGGCCTGGTCAAGGACCGGACCGCGGGGTCGCTAAGCCCCGAAATCATCTCGCGATAACCTCTAGATAGATACACCCCCCCCCCCTAAATAAGCACTAAAACAAATGTATGGGGTCTCGGATGCTTTCCTTTCTCCTTTATTTTTTTTATTAATACATGAGGTACATGTGCATTAGTGCAGCTACCCTAGACTATATGAAGAGGAGTACAGTGTGTCAGAAAAGCTAACTAGGTGCTAAAAAAATCCCCATCACACAGGTTTTTGCTGTTTTCAGGAACAACTCCACGTTAACCACATGCCTTATTTGACAACTGGTGCAGTTTTTTTTTTTTTTTTTTTTTTTTTTTTTTTTTTTTTATTATTATTTTCTACCACAGACGTGGCCACACATTTACAATGCTAACCAGCATATATACATTTTCTTCTGTCCTCCATGGACAGGGTTAGAGAAGTGTTAAACATACAGTTCAAGGGTTTATTGAACACTCAACCACAGAAGGTGATTCGGTGCTTTTAAAATGCTAAGCTAACCTACATACGTAAATACAAAGATACACAGATTTACGTACGCCCTACATAAAGTATTAGATGTGTCTTTTACATAGTGTCATTAATGTACATTCACAAAGGTGAAATGTAATTCTGATCAGCTTCCATATTTGCTTTATACCCATACATATACATACACACACACACATACACATACATATATACACACATACATGCATTCACATACATTTGTCTCATTTACCCTGACAGGGTGAGGTAGCTGATAAAGAAACTAGTGTGCAATTAAGCACTTAATCACTGAAGGTGATGAAGGTGCTTTTACAAGCTCAGGTTATATAGTTACATCACATACATACATTGTATGATTGATACATTACATGGTCAATTTTGGATACAAGTCCAATATATCATCAAGTGTTCCAGTACTCATATAGTAACTACAGAGTTCAGCATACCTTAGCCCAGAAGGGCGAAAGTCAGTCAGTATGGGACATTCTACAATATAATGTTCAAGAGAGTGCATGTTTTCTCTTTCACAAAGTTGACACATTGTGTACTCGACATTTGGGTTTTGAGAAAGCTGCCAGATACGTCTATATCCCAGGCGTATTCTGGCCACTATAACATCACATTGCCGGGTTATTGTTCTATTAGTCCCATATGTGAATGTCTCCTCACGATATCTATCATAATATTTAATGCTACAACTTTCAGGTCTTTGAGAATTTGTTAGGTCGGTGAGATTTTCATTAGATATTTGTTTAAGTATTCTCTTTGTCACTGCTAATGAAACACCCATATCAATTTCTATCACTGGTTTTCTGCAAGCTGACTTAGCAAGCATATCAACAGTGTCATGCCTTGAGATGCCAACATGTGATGGTATCCATAGGAATTTAATCTCAAATCTGTTTTCTTTGGCAGCTAAAACATTCATTCGAATATCACTGACTATTTTCTGGGTGTCACTACTATGTGCGTTCAATGCCAGGAGTGCACTCTGCGAGTCACAGTATATAAGTCCACTGCCTTTGTCTTTTAAAAATTCAGTGGCAAGGTATATGCCTGCAAGTTCGGTTTGAGTTGTACTTGCCCAGTCATTGACGCGCTTCATTGCTGTATGTACGAGAGAAGATTGTTCAAATATGTTACATGCACATCCGGTACATCGTCCACCTTCTTCTACAGAGCCGTCGGTATAGCACTGATAAACATCGTTACCCATACTCTGAGTACTTTCAGTGATGCTTTTCAGTGTTAACTGTTTTAACAATGTAGTGTGCACACTTTCTTTCTTGGGCGCATTTACAAAATCAACTGATAGATCCCAGTTATCCCATGGAGTAATTGGCTGATTAATCATTAGTCGAGTTGGGTACATATTTAATATTTTGATGGAGTTGGCTACCTTGTAGAACCAATATACATAATCAGATTTCGTTCTTCTTCTATAGACCTCAGGTGAGTGTAGCATATTAGAAAGTTTAGCTTGAAACTTCATGTGTTGTCTAGATCTACTCAATGCCTTCACGCCGAAAACTGTGCTAATAGACAAGATTCTCTCACTGATGGTAGGTAATTTTAACTCTGCTCTCATGTTAACTATTCTCGTGGACTTTGGAGCCCCAAGGATGAGACGCATAGCTTCATTTTGCAAGGTTTCAAGAGATTTCAGCTCTTTGTCAGTATACAGTGTGAGATGTAGAGCATTGTAGTCAATCACAGAGCGTATAAATGATACATAAAACATTCTAGCAAGTCTCACGTTAAGTCCATGATTGACACCAACAAGGACCCGCAAGGGCTTTAATCTCTCCCAAAGTCTCACTGGTGCAGTGAAAGACTCCGTGAAGATGGCCTAGGGTGTTTAGTATTGCTAATATTTCTTAAAGCAGTTAATTTAGGACTACCCCGACCAGCCTTCATCCGTCCCGTACCCTATAATGTATAAATTGTGAGCAGACAGCAAACAGAGCCAGAGAGAGAGAGATGGCTCCTTGAGACGTGTGAGAGAGGATGTACCTCCCTGTGGTAATCACCTAAATGTAATTACCTAATTGTTGTTACAGGATGAGAGCTATGCTCGTGGTGTCCCGTCTTACCAGTACTCTTTGTCGTATAACTCTTTGAAACTACTGACGGTTTTGGACTCCACCACCACCTCACTTAGCTTGTTCCAACCGTCTACCACTCCAGCTGTTTGCAAAAAGACAGTTTTTTAATGTTCTTTTGGCACCTTTGTTTCCTTAGATTGAATCTTGTCCTCTTGTTCGTGATGTTGCTGGTTTCAGTAATTCTTCCTTATCAATTTGGTCAATTCCTGTTAGTATTTTCTATGTGGTGATCATATCACCTCTTTTTCTTCTATCTTCTAGTTTTGGCATGTTTAATGTCTGTAGTCTTTTCTCGTAACTCTTGTTTTCAGTTCCGGAAGCCATTTTGTAGCATGCCGCTGTACCTTTTCCAGCTTCTTTATATGCGTCTTGAGATTTGGGCACCATGCAACTGCTGCATATTACCAGTTTGTCTCACTAAAGTCACGAACAGTTTCTCAAGTATTCCACCGCCCATATAAGTAAAACAAGTCTGAGGTTGGGAAGCGACGCATACACTCCTCTCACAATGTTCTTTGTGTCTTCCTCTGGCGACAGCTTACTATCCCAACCCCAACCCCCCCCCCCCCCCCCAAGGTCTCGTTCTTTATTAGTTCAGTAATTCCATTCCACATAATTTGTAAGTTGTGTGTGGTCTATTTTCTCCTAATCCACATTCCATAACACGGCAATTATGCACATTGAATTCCATCTGCCACTTTACGCCCCAAGCACTTATTTTATCAAATCGATTTGAAGGGCATTACAATCGTCTGCGCCTTCTATCTTCCCCAGTATCTTAGCATCATCTGCAAACATGTTCAAGTAATTATGTATTCCTTCTGGTAGATTGTTTACATAGACGATGAACATTACTGGTGCAAGAACTGAACCCTGTGGTACTCCGCTAGTAACACCTGCATTACACATTTATCACTTGCTTCATCGCTTCATTAAATTGCTCCTTGCTCGCAATAATGAGTTTCAAATTGTCCTTTAAAATAATTGTGTAGCTTCATGTTAGTTGATTCTGGAAAGATATATTCATTCTAATTTTCCAGTGTGTGATATTACATTTTCCACATATTCATTATTATTATTATTTTATTTAATCCTGTAAACTGAGTTAATTTCTTCTCCTTTCAACTTGCATTGCACCCCATCATATTTCTAAGCTGGGGAGTGCATATTTTCCCCTATATATAAATATATAAATGAGAATATATATTCGTCTTTAAATATTTGAATTTCATTACCCTGATTTCATGCATACCCCCCCCCCCCATCCTCCCCATTACATTACTTTTCAACCCCACCTTCACCCATTACATGATTTAGAAAGGTAAAGTTAATTAACTTGATTGAGTTCAATGACCAGGTTACTAAAATAAGACGGTAAAAGTTGTGTGGGTAATGTACCTCATGAAAGGTTGATGTACAAGATAGAGGGGCAAGCTGGGCTTACTAGGAAAACACTGAACCAGGTAAGGGAATGAAAACAGTCAGAGGTGGTATCGAGCTGGAGGAACGTTAAATTCGAGAATTTGTCAACATAGCCTATGTTAGACCAACACTGGAATATGCAGCACGGACCTGTAATCTGCAACTTGTGAAGCAAGCATACAATCAAACTTGAGACGCACAGAGGTTTGCAACATTAGTTAATGAAACTGTCACAACACAACAGGACAGAAAATACAGAGAGGCTATTATCACAACATACAAGATACTGAGAGGAACAGACAAGAGCAGCATATTTAAATTGAGAGAAAATAAGTGGAAGCTGTAAATGCAAATGAGCTAAAGAAATGTAATGAAATACTCGTACCCTGCACAGGTGGTCAACAAGTGGAATGCACTGAAAGAAGTTGTGGAAGCCACCTCTACCCACAACTTTAAGGCCAGATTCGATAAAGAATTCAAACGTGAGAATGGTTAAAGTATAACGCAACAGGTACAAAACAGCCCAGCCTCCTGTTTTGATGATAGCGTTCTGTAACTATGTGCACCAAAATACAAACATGGACATACTAACAATTTGATACATTTCCCTTTATAGCCCCCCCCCCCCCCCCCAAAAAAAAAAAAAAAAAAAAAAAAAAAAAAAAAAAAAACTTAAATATTCCTAGACCTGACCTAGTGTATAGCACACACATACTATATTAGGCCTCAGATAGCTTATATTGGACCTAGGAAGATTAGGTTACGTTAGTTTAGGTTGTCTTTGCAACAAACAAACAACCTTTTCCGGTTTGTCCAAATTCAATAGTGCAGATTTCTACTTTCTAATTGCGTCGTACGTTGGTATATGTTCTATGGTTCTTATCGTCACTATAAGTACTAATAAAACAGGAGGCTGGGCTGAACAACAAGACCAGTAGGCGGGGCATCAAGAGGTACACCTCACTTTACTCTAGTCACTGATAGATAAATAAGTACCTCCGTGACACCACTACACACACCGCCTCCCTCGCCAACACTGGTGATGGAGACAGTAAGTTGTAGAGGAGACCCAGTAGTGCTCAGGTAGTAGCCATGATGATTACAGAGATACTGAATACAGTATTTAGGAAGATGGTTTTAGTAATGAGGATGGTCGTGTGTAGTGTAGAAGGTTTTACCTTCTACACTACACACACCTTTAAGGAAGGTGTAGTGTGTTAGAGATGTGTGTGTCGTGACGATGCTCACAACAATGAAGATAGTGTGTAGTGAAAATGTGGCCTCTGTCACCAAAGTAATGCCAGGTATCCGCTCTGGTATATATGTTACGGTAATCTCCTGCCTAGCAGCAGATTACCTGCCTCTTCTCTTTACCGACTATTCACCAACGTATCTGCATGCTTCAACATAAACAACAATACGTGCCCACAAGTAATGTCTAGACAGACCTCCACCCCCGTCCGCCCTCCAGGATCCAAGACACCACCACACCTGCTGTCACGGCACGGGACCAGACACCACCCGCTAACGATCATTCTTCTGCCGGCCGATAGTTACCAACAGAATTCGCTCCAGTTATGACGACATGCCCCATATAAATAGGGTTCGCTGGCCGACATTAGAATACACTTCGAGTCCTCTCAGCTGTAACATCTACTCTTGCTCCTCCGGGTGACGGTAGGCACGTACAGCTTTTGTATAAAGAATTACTTGCACCCTTGATTTCACCCTCCCTCACTCTTGTAAATTTCACTTTTATATATTTCTCTTTTTTTGATTTTGTGTAAAGTCAAGTGTCTATGGGTTTTGTTTTTCATTAATTATTACTTATTTTGTGTTCTTAGTCATTTTTGTTATATTAAATGTTTGAAGTTTTTATTTTCTTTGGTTTTTACCTGCAGCTCTCACACAGTAAAGGACACAAACAGTTTTTTTTTTTACTTTTCTTTTTTATTAATGTGCGATTGGCTCAAGACCTGCCAGAATAGTCACTGCTCTATTCCAGATTCTCGCCACACTGTATTAATAAACTAGAATGTCTGTCATTGTCTGTCCAAGAAAGGAAACCAGACACTAGGGGCTAGTATCACCCAACTTTCAAAAATAACACATGGGTATATGGGAGAGTTAGAGGCCAGTCGGGGGTTGGCTCCAGTGACACCATTTGTGAAACACTAGCATCTATAGTGACCTCCCCCCCCCCCATGCAAATTTCAAAAAGTCTGATATTGGGTAATTGTTTTCTGTTGAGGTTTTATCAGTTTTCAGTGCTTCATAGTATTCAATTTTGTATGAGAGGAGAGACGATTGAAGAGAGGCGAGAAAAGAGAAGGGGAAGAGAGAGGTGCAGGTAGTAACTTTTTTATTATTATTATTTTCTACCACAGACGTGGCCACACATTTACAATGCTAACCATGAACGTGAACGTATAGCAGGTGTTGCATGTCAAGGTGGTACAGCAATATGTTGCGGAGGTGTTGATGAGATTAGAGAGGGAAAACAAAGGTGCAAAACACACAAGGTGGCCCCCATTACTACACCTGCAGCAACACCCATTCACAAGCCGCCTTCCTCTCCCAGCTGCATGGCCCACGACCTCCTACGTGTTATCTGCATCACTCACCATTCAATTAACTGGCAGAGTAGTGTAGGTGTCATCGTCTCTATGGTAACCGATTAAAACCGTGAGATTCGCCGAGTACACTGATGACGTCATCGTCTCCATGGTGACCGCTTCAGCTACCACCTCCATTCATAAAGTCTCAAGCCGGCGGTGGGCGGGTACGCAATCAACATGTGAATTACTTTGCTCTTCATTATTTGTGTGTTAATCTAACCGTCATTTATAACCGCGGTCTTACTCACCGTGGGTCTTACTCTACCCATCATTACTCACCGTGGGTCTTACTCTACCCATCATTACTCACCGTGGGTCTTACTCTACCCATCATTACTCACCGTGGGTCTTACTCTACCCATCATTACTCCAGGTCTTGTTCCTGCACTGAAACAGATGTCCCGAAAGTGTAACACCTTGTGAGGTAATAGAAATAGTAGGTAAATAGACCCAGGTAATAGAATAGCCAAAATTTTTTTAATATCTAAAGAAAATGTTAAACAGTCCCACACATAATTGATTGTGTGGCCACGTCTGTGGTAGAAAATAATAATAATAATAATAATAATAATAATAATAATAATAATAAAAAAATCGCAAACATTGAAAGGAA
The DNA here is from genome assembly GCF_040958095.1 of Procambarus clarkii. Lineage (NCBI taxonomy): Eukaryota > Metazoa > Arthropoda > Malacostraca > Decapoda > Cambaridae > Procambarus > Procambarus clarkii. The sequence continues at coordinate 20,904,644 of NC_091158.1, forward strand.
TGGATCTACACCTTCTGGAAAATCGTTTACAAATATCAGAAACAAGATGGGTCCAAGTACAGAGCCCTGTGGAACTCCATTGGTGACATCTCACCACTTTGATGTCCCACCCCCTCACAGTTATTTGCCGTTTCCTGTTGCTTAGATACTCCCTTATCCACTGGAGCACCTTACCTTTTACTCCTGCCTGTTTCTCCAACATTTTTACCAGAAATATCTGATTAACGTGAGGGCCATTAACACTAGTGGCCTCGACGAGGACAGGAAGCCAGCAGCTTGTCGAAGGTCCCCCCCCATTTGCTTTTTGTAACAGCCTCTTATGGGGTTCTGTGTCAAAGGTTTTCTAACAGTCTAAGAACATGCAGTCTGCCCACACTTTTTATTGCCTAATTTTTGTTGCTCGCCTGGCCATAGAATTCTATTAAGCCTGTGAGGCATGATTTACCACCTCTGAACCCATGCTGGTGGTGTGTTACGAAGCTCCTTCTCTCCAGATGCTCTTCGAGCCTTTTCCTCATGATCTCTATCACCTTGCATGGTACACAAGTTAGGGAAACTAGCCTGTAGTTCATTGCATTCACCTGGGCTTTTTATAACCCCCTCCATGTTTATCAAATACTGTACCCCCCTCTTTAGAGGACACCAATGACCAATCAGGGTGAAAAGGTACCCAGCTATACTCAGGGTCCCCTCGAGCCCCAACAACCCAAAAACAGGGGTACTTGGGGGCAGAGTCAAGATCAACACCAGATCTAGAAGACAATAACATCTCTCCACAGGTAAGGATTCATGGCTGTAAAACACCCCCGCCCCTCCTAGAAACATAAGGCAGTAGATCATTGGTGGGAAGGAGCTCGACTACCTCCACCATCGAAGTGGAAGAGGTGATCCCAGAGAAGGCCTAATCATTCAACACCTAAAGTATATCACCCCAGATGCCTAAACCCTCAGATGTTTTGGCACCGGAAGTAAAGGGTAAGGCCTCCGATCCACTGAACACCACCAGCCAAAGCAAGGAAAGGATATGGAGGAGCAAAGTTGAAGCAAATATAAAATACCAACTGTGCTAATACAAGATCCTGAAAAGACACAGGGGTTGATCCTGAGGTAACCACACTGACATTAATCCACAACCTACAAATATGGATAAACCTGACCTGTTTTTTAAAAACAGAAGTCACCTGAGAAGCAGAGTCTCTCAAAAGAGGCCTAACAAAACAGAACAAAAACAGGACTTATTAGGAAGGATGAGAGGTGGCAGGAACTAGGACGAAGAAAAACCAGGCCAGGAAACACGGCCTAAAGTAACACACGACTGACTAGAACCAAGGATATTGGCTAAATACTGGGCTGCAAGAACCCTAACATAATCCCAGAGCCCAAATATCAACCCAGGACATGTCTGAGAAAACCGTAGCCAGAGTCGTGTATTTGCAAACCACAAGAGCCCGAGGGGAGACAGCAGGCTGACTAGACTTGACACTGTGAATGACCTGAGAAATGCTATCCTTGGAACAGGGATAATGAAACTAGAAAATGGGATCAACTAATAAGGCATCCACTGAAACCAGCGGCCTGCAGGTAGTGGCGAAGAGCCATCACCAAACAACGAATGATGCACCCCAGGCTGAACCAACAAAGCAGTCGCCAAAGGACCCCACTGGAAGCCTGCCTATTCATTCTTCACCAGAAAAGAGGGAGAAGGCTGCAAACAAACCACACCAGCACCAAAGTAACAAAACTCCTGCCTCCAGAGAAGAGCCTGAAGCACCCCAGAGGCAAGAGTCAACAAGACAGCCTTAAGATAAATATGAGCCAAAGAAGGAACTGTAAAACGAGGTTAGGGGAGAATAAAACAAAACCCACTCAAGAGACCAGGACATCATATGAAGAACATGAGCAGAACAGAGGTGGAAAAAATGCACAAGACAACTTGTAAAATGGTGCCATGGTGGTGTCAACACTGTATGCAAGAAACTATCTCCACCCATTCCAAACGATGAGGTGACAATATTAGGTATGAGATACCAATAGAGAAACAACCATGACAAAAAGGACAGGACAGATCTGACCAAAATCAAAATAAGACAATGAAGAGACGAGTACTGTAGTGGTGAAAAAAGTGTCAGGCAATTTCATATTCCTTCTGCGAAGAAAGACGCAGGGAGGAACACCAACAAACCAGCCACTCGCTTGCCATACAAATAGCAATAGATACTGTGTCAACAGCTCCTGATGCAAAGAGCAGAGAAGGTCAAACCAGCAAAGTATACATCTGAGTAAATCTGCTGGACAAGGCAGAACCACAGAAAAATGCTTAGACTTGGACACTGCACCAGATTGCAAGGCTGGGCCAGCCATCAAGGAGCAGGAAGGGTCACCACGTGTGAAATACAACTTCAGACTGGACAGCACCCAAGGCTAAAACTGAACCAAGAAGAAAAGGTAAATACACCTCTACCTTGACCAGTTCAGTTGAAAATCATCCACAGTAAGAGCCTTGCAACCGGGAAATGTAGCCACATAGGAAAGAAGGTGCTAGTTCCATGTTGATGCGAAGAAGTCCAACACAGGACTACAGAATATCTCGTAGTCTATGGAAAGATTGTCAATGATGGTCCACTCCATGGAAATGGTAAGAAAGCGAGATAACTTGTCTGCAAGATAACTTGTCCGCGAGAACATTGCACACACCCAGCACGTGAATCACACGAAGAACGAAACAGAGAAGTCAGAAGCCCATGTACCAGAACCATCCCGCTTCACAGAGCGATGAACCAGCTTCACAAAGCAATTTTCCCTCGGTTCAGGCAATGAACCGAGGAGCCGTCAGAGTGAAACCTGAGAACAGAGCTCGGAGGAAGCTGAATCTTCCTCAGGGCATCACACACACACACACACACACACACACATTCAGTTGATTGACAGTTGAGAGGTGGGACCAAAGAGCCAGAGCTCAACCCCCGCAAGCACAAATAGGCGAGTACACACACACAAACATGCACCATGCTGTGTGCCTGAAACATCCAACCCCTGCCCCTGGGCAGCCAGGAGAGTGCTATCTTGAGGTTATCTTGAGATGATTTCGGGTCTTTTTTTTTTAGTGTCCCCGCGGCTCGGTCCTCGACCAGGCCTCCACCCCCAGGAAGCAGCATGTGACACCTGACTAACACCCAGGTACCTATTTTACTGCTAGGTAACAGGGGCATAGGGTGAAAAAAACTCTGCCCATTGTTTCTCGCAGGCGCCTGGGATCGAACCCAGGACCACAGGATCACAAGTCCAGCGTGCTGTCCGCTCGGCCGACCGGCTCCCCAAGCCGGTGACCGGCTGACCGACCCTTCATGACCGGCTGGTCATGAAGCCTCAACCCAGAGACAAGGTGTCTGTGAATACACTACATCGAGCGATGGGGAGGGTGATGCCACGGAACTGAACCCTGAAAAGCCTGAAGGTAAAGCTAACAAAGCAAGAGCTGATGAAGGATGGGTAGGGCACAAAAAGCACTAAGATAGCTTAGGTATTGAAAATATAAAGTAACTAGCTCTCAGAATTTGCTGCAAAATACTTTAACCCACATCGCCCCCTTTCATTACAAAAATTGAGAGACTGAATAAATTCCCGTAATCATATCTTTCTGAGAAACAGCAACAGGAAATCCTTTCCTATGTTGGGCAAAACACTGATAGACACAAATGTGGACGTTATAAATGAGTTGATAGTGTGAAATATTCCCTAATAAAAACAAATGAGCCAGAGATAAATGACTTAGTGACAGCATCTGATATCAGGATGTGCATGAAGATATGCCTAAAACAAGTATGGAGGTGGTTAAGGGCTTCTTTGAAACCATTTAAAATGTTATGGTCGTAACAGAATCTACTGCTTCACACTATAACAAAGCCGAGAGAGAGATTAGTTACGAGAAAACTAAAGCAATCATATCACTGGAAGAGAAGAATCAGGCAAGACATGATCACCACATACAAAACTTCAAGAGAATAGACAGCAGACAATGGACAGACTATTTGGCATGGATAGCACATCAACATAAGAATACAGATGGAAACCAAATACAGTACACTCACACTCACTCACTCTCTCTCTCACACACACACAGATCAAAGGCTATACCCCATGCAACCTATAAATTGTGAGAAACCTTTAAAGAATTCTGATAAAGAAAAAGATCTAGGGGTGGTTCTAGACAGAAAACCATCACCCTGAGGATCATATTAAGAACATTATGCAAGGAGCCTATGCTACACTTTCTAGCTTCATAATTGCTTTTAAATACATGGATGGAGAAATACTAAAGAAATTGTTCATGACTTTTGTTAGACCAAAGCTGGAATATGCAGCAGTTGTACAGTGCCCATATCATAAGACGCACATAAACAAACTGGAAAGGTGCAAAGACATGCAACTAAATGGCTCCCACAACTAAAGGACAAGAGTTACGAGGAGAGGTTAGAGGCATTAAATATGACAAAACTAGAGGATAGAAGAAAAAGAGGGGATATGATCACTACATTAAAAATATTAATGGGAATTGATAAAATTGACAGAGAAGAATTCCTGAGACTATGAACTTCAAGAACATGAGGTCATAGATTTAAACTAACTAAAGAAAGCTGGCAAAGAAATAAGAAAATTCACTTTTGCAAACAGAGTGGTAGACAATTGGAACAAGTTAGGGGAGGTGGTGGTGGAGGCCAAAACCTTCAGTACAGTAGTTTCAAAGCGTTATATGACAGAGTGCTGGGAAGATGGGACATTACGAGCGTAGCTCTCATCCTGTAACGTCACTTAGGTAATTACACATACACAAATACTGTATTAGCAATAATTTTTTCAGCATCATAGTTGTGAACGAATGGAATTTATTAAAAATATAGTGGAGGAAGTTGGCAACATACATAGTTTCAGATATAGATATAACAGATAAAACAGACCCCAATAGGCTCAGGAGCCTGTCCACTAGCAACTTACGGTTGAGAAGCTGGACCTAAGAAAAGTTCAACTTGCATGAGAACAACTGTTCCTATGAATACATGTTGATCCACTAGAAGATGTATTGGAAATGTACATTTAAAAAATTATTAAAAAGTGATAATTGAAGATAATTTTGCAAGACTTTCTAAAAAAGATATATATGCCTTTCTCCATCTCAAGTCCCTATCTTATCACATGAGCCTGCCCACTTCAGTACCTGCAATGCACTTCTAATCTCATCAAACCAAATGAACTCATTACCTCAGGTTCCCCCTGTACTTAATCCTAAATCCTTTCCAACACCTAGGATGTACAGTACCAAGATTTTGAGCAAGACATACACCCTATTTGGAAAGTACTGTACTCAATTTTTTGTTTTCTTCTGCATTTGGGGAGAATTAGATGTATTCACACTGGTTGATGTATCTAAGGTCTAAATGATCATTTTTTCCATGTCTACATACATGAAACTTGTTGGCCAATGCCTTGAAGATTCCGTTTAGCCTATGTGCTTCACATGAGGCATAATCCCAGCATCCTCCCCAATATAAATTGTTTCATCAATTTGCACAAGTGGCTGGGTGTCATCTTCAATGGTCCAGTATTGATTTGGAGATGCCACATTGATTACTTGCACACCATTCCAGCATGCAAGCAACACATCATGTAGTGTCTCACTGGGACATTTTAGGTGGTTGGATAGTAATACCCTTATGAGGTTCTATGGTGACTTCATAAAAAATAAATATGCCATAAAATATTAACATTGTACACTGTTCAGCATGCCAATCCACTTCCGGTAACTGGATTTTTCACAAAACATTCCACCACAATTTTGAATGGGCACTTCTCCTTCAAAGTGGTCTATCTACATGCAGATGCAATGTTCTGCTACATCAGAACCCAGGTTTTGAATCACAATCTACCAGATCACCCAGTACAGTACAATGCCAGGTGGCATCTTTGTGGTGTCCAGACCCCCAATAGGTCATGAACTCTCAGCCCAATATGCCAGTTTTGACATGTGCCTGCTTCTCAGAAACCATGCTGTCTCTGGTTCCACCTGAGAAATTCACACTCCAAGAGTGTAAGAAAATGTACTATAGGGGTTCATTGCACTATTACTTGACTCAACAGCCACTATCAGATTTTTATGGACAGCTATGATACTATCTCCATCTTCCCCTTATGCCTCTGCCTATCTTAAGTTGCTGTCTCAATGTCATATGTGGAAGTTCCCTTGAGCATATCTCCATCACAGGTGAACTGTTTGCTATATCCAGCATTTCTTCTTGTACTGGCATCAATCAACCCAGGAAAAAAAAAAGGTCATATTTACAAAGTCATCCTTCCAGCTCTTAATATCCTAAACAGCTCTGGCCTTTTGGTATGTAGCCTTTGATCTTCATTTTGTGCTTCTCTCACTCTAGTGTGAAGATAATTGATAAGTCACTCTACAATGTATCCCATCCAATATTGAAATTTGAGACATCACTGAAGATACGGTTACCTTTTATCCCCTTGATCTGACTGTCCTTGAGTAAGTGCCTTTGAATCTACTGTATATGATTTACCCTCAAAAACAGGGTTTGTCAGGACAAAGAACCAGGACCTTCATTAGTTTCTGTGAACTACGACCCTCAGTAGGATTCAATTGGATTCCAAAGCAAAATAAAGTCAGTAACCATAATGGCAACAATTAAAAATGAGTATACTTGTCTCTCGGTACATTTGTTAGATTTGGGCAGAGGCTCTACACTGTCCTCGGTGCATGAACCAAGAGGACACAATCAACTATTTTACTGGATATACTGTTTCCGAGACAAGCTCTGGACTCATTGGGCCTCGCTTATTCTGGATTGTGATTCCAATTAACCTAGATGGCACAGCCTGTATCTCTGCATGAGATCTTGTATTCTTAAGTATACCTTTGCTTTCTTGCAGTTTGCCACACTGCTGAGATGAATTAACTGCAAGTGCTTGATGGTGGATTGAGTTTATATTACTGTATATAGGTTACTCTATCACAAACCTTATCTTTAATCAACAAATATGTATGTACAGTACCAGTTTAACAATATTTACCAACAGAATAGTGCTATAAGCTATTGCAATATTTATGCATGGCATCATGAATGACCAAAAGGTTTACAGTCAGTACTTTATGATCATAACTACCCTGCTTCCCACTTTCATGAGATGAACAGGCATATGCAACAGAATAGGAAAAGATTCAAATGATACTGTACCTTAACAAAACACCCCTACATATAATAATTTATTTTGTCAGTGATAGGATGCCTGTGAATATGTGTATACTTTAGGCTTCTATGAAGGGCTAACCCAGGTTGAGCTACTGATATTCTCCAAGATGTATAACCCCAATACAGTTACTCTAGTAATTACTAAATATTAGACGAAAGAAAATGTGCCCAATCATTACTGTTCCACCTGGGAATTGAACTCAGACCGTGTAAACTGTGTACTGGTATATAATGAGAGTATCCATTATCTACAGTGTATGCATAAAAAATACAGTAAACCTCAATTTGTTTCAAAATTTAATTGAAATATGATAATTATAAGAAGCAGGAAATGTTTACAGTAACACACAAAGCCATCAAGATAAAAATGTTGATACTGTTACAAGTGACACACACAGTAGTTTCTGTTCTACAGCCTCAAACTGTTAACTGATGTACTGTACCGTACTTCATTATGTTTCTATCACTTGCAAGGTTTTAATGAAAATCCTGACATGCACACCTAATGAGCACTTCTTTATACCAAGTAAATTCTCACACAATATTTCCCAGACCTGTAGTACACACTTGCATTACTTATGTACAAAGTACTGATAATGTATTAATTAATAGTGCATATAATATTAGGATCACTTCAGATATCCTAGTACTGTACTATACTGTATCTTGTCTCGTAATGTGAGAGGAACTAAAATAGTACAGAGGAACCTCAATATTCAAACCACTTCAAACTTGAACAATTTGGAACTCAAATGCTTTGTTCATGCCTGGTAGTCAACTGTTTGCTCAACACTCAAACATAAACACCCGTAACAGAAGAGTCAATAGCATCATTCAGTACACAACCCCACTAAACTTCTGTAAACTTTCTCATGATTTCCTTGATACTTTTTTATATTTAGTGTAAATAAGTCGCTATGGTTCCTAAGAAAGTGATAAGACCCAAACGTAAAGAAAATTAGTTAGAACCACGAGAGTGATGAAAAAGAACTCTTAGCAAAATATGAAAGTGGTATCCATGCGTCTGTTCTTGCTACAGAGTCTTGTATGCCTGAATCTAGCTATCTAATAAAAGAAATGTGCAAAATTTGGGGGAAGTGTAAAGTTTTCTTGAAAAATATCACCTTGACAATACTGTACTGTGGCAACATGTATTATAAACCTGTTGAATAACAATGCTATGGCTCACTTTAGAAACATTTTAAAATGCAGGCAAAAACTTATATCATTGGACAGGTTTCTTTTAAGAAAAGCATCCAGCGAGTCTCAAGAGGAAAATGGAAAAAGACAAAGTTAAAGAACCCCAGAAATACAATTACTGATGATTTTATGGTAAGGGATTCCCCTGCCAAATAATAACATCTCTCCTCCTCTTCCTCACCATCTTCCACTTACACCAACTCTCATGCACTATGGAGAAATGTCTGACAGACCACTGGAACGTTATCAAACACAGTGCAGAGTTATAAACCCAATACGATTTCAACTAAGATTTAACTGAGCAGAAGTTGTTAAACACATGGGACAATCTTACTGAAGCGAACACGAGTCATAAATACTCATACTCCGTTACACGCTGGAAGAGAGAGATATATGCACACAAATCACAAAAGCATGATGCATCGTATGAACAAATCCACAAGGGCCGTGACGAGGATTCGAACCTACGTCAGAGCATCCCAGACGCTGCCTTAATCGACTGAGCTACGACATGGATAAGAATTGCAACCAGAAATCCATGTCATCCATGTCATAGCTCAGTCGATTAAAGCAGCATCTGGGATGCTCTCAAACGTAGGTTCGAATCCTCGTTACGGCCCTTGTGGATTTGTTCACTCATACTCCACCTAAGTAAAACAACATAACATAAGAACGAAGGTAACTGCAGAAGGCCTATTGACCCATACGAGGCAGCTCCTATCCCAATCATATACATGTCCAACCCACGTTTAAAACAATCGAGGGACCCCACCTGCACCACGTTATGCGGTAATTGGTTCCACAAATCATCAACCCTGTTACCGAACCAGTATCTACTCAAGTCTTTCCCAAATCTAAACCCATCCAATCTATACCCATTGTCTTGTGTAATATGTAACACTTATAGGCCAGCCAGGGACTTAGGGCCCCATGCAGGAATATCCCTGCAAAAAAACAAAAACAAAAAAAACACTCTTACGTACAGATAGTGAGAATAAATTTCCATTTAGTTTATCCAATTATTGTGGTATGGAACATTAATCCAGACCATGAATAATTAAAAAATTGTACAATACTCAAACAGATTGGAATTCAAACAACCTTCTGGAACCAATTATGTAACTTTGAGAACCGAGGTTCCGCTGTACTGTATTAGGTTAGGTTACGATAGGTAAAATATAGAACCTGACGAATGCAAAAGCTGGTAGTGGAATCACTCGCTGATCAAATGTGGTGGTTAGCGATGTACGTCAAATTCAAGAGTTAGTCTTAATTTTTATTTTAGTGTCTGCTTAGTATTTGACAACATGAGAATGAAGTCAGTAAAAGTCAGCTCCTATTTATATACACCCAAAGTCATTTATATATATGTAACCTAAGTATGAAACAACCAAGTGATCCTATGTCTATTATGCTACTCCATAATTCAAATTCAAATGTTTATTCAGATAAGAGTACATACATAGAAGATGAGTTACAAACAATGCTGGATTTATACATGGAACTAGTACATACAATGCTTAAAGCCACTCATACGCACAGTGTTTCAGGCAAATGTGTTCCATAAATCTGTTATATAAATCAACAACCATGTTTCCAAACCAGTGTTTAGCAAGGTCTTTCATAAATCTAAATTTATGGTTATTATCCTGTATTAAATTGCCCCGTGGCATGGGCCTGTATCCAAACAGTATCACTGAGCCCAATGGCAGGTACTTTGACAATCTCTAGGTGAACCTACCATCAAAATATGCATTCTATGGTATTTATAGTATAATCAAAACAAGACCTGCAATAGGATAAAACAATTGGTTTCCAAAGTAAATAAATGTGCCCAAGAGGATGAAGAGAGGGTTTGGGGTAGAGAGTAGAAGAGTAACATGATAAACTCTCACATGACGTCAAGTGCCTCAGCTGTCAAAACACCCACCTCCCCTGGCCTCCGCCCCTTCTACACACACCCTCCTCACGCACCCAGCCTCATCCACAGGCAGAATAACTGCTATGTTGGCTTGGAGTTGGGTAGATGTAGTCCAGAATGATGTCGTCACGTAACAAGTGGGTTATAAGGGAAATATACATAACATGGGGGGAGAGCAGCAGACGACGCTGGAGACCTTCCCACATCCGCCCAACACACTCCTTCTCCTCACACCTCACCACACTCCACTCCCTTATAGTTGGAGTCTCCATGAACCCCTCACGCACTCTGTCACGCAGTCATGAGCAAATTATAGGAGAAATGACCAGAAATACTCACTTTTTCCGACCAATTCCTTGAGAGCCATTTTGACAGCTGTAGTGGTAGTTCCTGTGTCTGCCGCTAGATGGTGTCCAATCGATACGTGATGGCGGGAGGTTTAACTGTGGCAAAGCTCGCGGCTCCTCAGGCTTCTTTATTGTTTTAGATGCTTAAACTTCTGCGGTTATTAGCACCGTATGGTCCCTTCTTCTATGGCCAGTCTTTACTAACTCATTAGGGTATTTTGTTAGCTGGTAAACAACAAAAAACTTAATTAAATCCAGTGTTTATGTGTAATTTTGCTTGTAACTAATTGTCTGGTCTCGCATAACACGATTTTATGGGACCACAGAGCTGAAGCCCTTCCCCCGCAAGTACAAGTACAATATGGCGAATACCCTACAATATTGATACAGTATACAAAATGGTACCCATTGTCGGGTACAGGATGCTTATGTATATGCCACAATTGACTGGCTAAGGAACAAAGCCACAAGGGCCGTGACGAGGGTTCGAACCTACGTCCGAGAGGATCACAGACGCTGCCTTAATCGACTGACCTACGACATGGAAAGCAATTGCAACCGGGAAATCAACTTGAACTACCACGGATCCTGCAGCCCCCAAGACAAACCAGATTAGCCCTTCAAAATACTGAACAAGTTGGAGGATATAAATCCAGATCACTCCTTTAAAATCGCCCATGAACAAACACAAAGGGCAACAGCTTCAAGCTCAACAAGCTACTTTGTAAAAGAGAGAACAGGAGATACTTTTTCACTCAAAGGGCTAAAACCCAAGGAAACGCCTAACCGCCGAAGTTGTAAATGCCAAGACAGTTAAAGTCAAGATGGAAAAAAGTCCGCAAGAACAATGAGAGGGCCTTTAAACCACCGGCTTTCTGTCTCCGTAGACGCCACTAGGCAGATAATGGCCATCAGGTAAATTCCAGTAATAATCTATAAATAAAGGTGGTATATACCCAGCTCTACCCTTATAACCCCGGACTACTAACACATTTACCCTTATTTTACCTTTGTGTGTTGCGATACACGATTGACAACTACTTCAAGCTCGACGATTAAACAAACTTCTATAAAACTCCAATTTGGGTAGCAAACCAACTGTTCAAATTAAAATTCAAATGTTTATTTAGGTATGAGTATGTTGGATGAGTAAGCCCAACATACATTCTCATGTGTACTATATGGATGGTTCCAAGGGGTTGTCATAGCCAGGGAGTGGTAATGGGGGACGAGCTCCCATGACCTATAAAATGCTCCTATACGGCATGCGTCTCTAATAGCCTCTGACAACCAAGTCCAACTCCTGGCCTGCACGGGTGGCTTAGTTTTTAAGTCCGGCGGAACTGCTTTTACCGACAGGAGAAGGGGCGAGGGCGTGCCTCTGGCGCCTTAAAACCAGCTGCTCCGGGTAGATGGGACTCGATAGCCTGGGAAGGCAGCCCATCTAGGGGAAGGAAAACCCTGATTTTAAACCTCCGCTGCCTTGCGGCCATACCCCATTCTTGGGAAAGGCTTCAGGAGTCAACTTCGAGGAAAAATCTGGAGTTGGAGCCCCTAAGGCAGTTCGTTGTTGATGTCAACCTCGTTCTGGCAGCTCCTGCGACGTTGCTGGAATATCTAGCAAATCCATCCTCCATATCTACCTACCCTGGCTTTGCGCCCTGTCAGGGCACAACTCCATAGTCTTAGACTGAAGGATGCCTACTACTATATGGATACATAATTCCAAGCTTTCAGCATGTTGTCTTCTGCACTCAGCATCTACAGGCCTCAGAGCTCTTCATACTTCATACATTATATTCTGCACTATACGTCTACAAAGCTCAAATCTCTTCTTGCATTCCATTGTGCACTCTACATTTACGGGATTCAAAGCTGTAAATACATTTTGACATGTGCTCTACAGAACTCAAAGCTCTACATGCATTTTGATGTGCAATATACAGGACTGAAAACTATCCATGCATTTAGTGTGCAGTTTGCGTTTACAGAGCTCAAAGCTCTCTATACATTACATGGTGCACTTTTCAGCTACTGGACCCAAAGATTTTCATGCATTCTACTGTGCCCTTTACATCTACAGTGTAAACCAATGCCTCAAGTGCATTGTATTGTGTACATTGCATATATATGACCCAACGCTCTCCGTGCATTCTATTGCTAACATTTCATATAAATAGGAATCAATACTCTCCATGCACAATGAATTATGCATTCTATTATGCACTTTGCATCTTCAGGACTCGAAATTGTTATTCTAATTCTGACTAGAACAATATCACAAAAACAGCTCTAACACGAAGGGGTAAAATACAAGATGTAAAATCCTCGACATGCGTCGTGTATGTCGATATTATTCCTGCAAGACACTAAAAGAAGTCAAAAGTCACAAAAATTACCCAACGGGACATTAAAAGAAGCCAAAAGACACGAAAAAAGTCAACGGGATACTAAAACATTTGGTGTAAAACATTCAGGTAAAACATTTACCTGAATAAACATTTAAATTTGAATTTGAAAGCAAGCCAAAAAACACTTTAAGAAGGTCATGGGGCACTAAAAAGGTTGCTTGTGGCCAGACAGTCTCCTGCAGGTGCTGTGACAAGCGTCAAGTTGCTCATGGCATTAATGTGGTACATGAGCCATGTACCACATGTTATAACAGTACAGTTCGCTGACATTATTTAAATAAACAATGAGAAACAAAATAACGACGTTTATACCACGGTGACCAATAAGGAAAACAATTACAGTGCTGAAAAATGAATCCATTTCCATATCGACCAATGCGCCATAATGTCGACGTGGGTGTGGTCAGGCGTTATATATCAAACATGCTGCGCACACTGCTCCATAAAGAACATTTTTACACAGAACATTAATTAACCTGTGAACTAGGTCACCATATGCGAGGATGCCGTCGGACGAGAGGACACCACAAGGACACATTTAAAGCTATCGCTGTGGTGAAACACAGCTGTCTTCCTCTACTTTATCTCCAGCAAGTGACAAGACAAGATTCACCGACGAGGATTACGTCACAAGTGGAAATGACGTTGAACTTGCTCGCCAAAGAATGGGGAAAAATGCCTAGATTAATATTGATCAAGGGCTGAGGATACGTCGCAGACGGGGGCCCCGTCTGCGACGTGACTCAGTGACCGGGGCCCCGGGTCCGCTCCACAGGTGGACCCACGCACCATTCTCTCTCTCTCAGAAATTAATGTAAATGTTATACAATTGAATCCTTTATGTAAGATATGTTTTCCCCCGAATTTTGTATGAATCGCGCAATGTTAGACAATATATGATAAGTATTTGAGATGACCTAGTATGTGAAAGATATGTTTCTTAGTACAGTCAAGAGAAGAGGTGCTGCATGAACATCAGAGGCCCACGGTTGTTCAATATTCTCTCAGCAAGTATGAGAAATATTGCCGGAACTAAAGTGCAAGTCTTCAAGATAAAACTGAACAGTTTTCCTAAAGAAGTGCCGGACCAACCAGACTGTGGTGGATACGTGGGCCTGTGGGCCGCTTCAAGCAACAGCCTGTTGGACCAAACTCTCACAAGTCGAGCCAGGCCCCGAGCCAGGCTTAGGGAGTAGAACTCCCAAAACCCCATCCAGGTACAATTCACATCCTGTAGAACCGTATAAAGTCATATTATATAATATATATATTATATAATATATATATATATATTATTATATATAATATATATATATATTATATATATATATAATATATATATATAATGAGAGGGGGGAGACATTATGGTGTGGTTTGTTACACCATTTTGGATTGTATCATAACACTGCCGTTAGACGGAACAACTATACTGCAAGAATGATACCCATAACAACAATAATACAATCACAACACTATTAATAATATCATGTGCAAGAGAGCAACGTTCAGGCGAGGCCTGGATCAAGGAAGGCGCCAGCATGGTTGTTGAGTCACGGCTCCTGCTGCACCCTTCTGGAAACCCTGGCTTCGATCCCCCAGTCCACTTCTGGGGGTTCCCAGCCACGCACAATCCTCTTACCCTCCCTTCGTGAAATATTCAATCGCTGAAGAATACAATACAAAAACGCGTTTTAACAGCCTATTAATGCTCGTTTTCTAAATTGAAATCTAGCCTAGTCGTGCTGGTTTTAAATTTTAAACTCATTTTATAGAAGAGTTCTGACCCTGTCATAGTCACATTGTTAGTCTAGTGTTGCCACAATTAGTCAGGCTCTAGTAGGCTAGTAGTTGACCTTGTGTTGCTATAACTAGTCGAGATAGTTTCATTTAGAAGTTATAGCTAATGTTATTGATATCCATGTTATAACTGTTCAAACTAAATGACTTAACAGCCATTGCTACTCACCCTTATAGTTGAGCTTGTACTGTAAAACTAGTCTCATGCTACTAGTTTATCTAGTACCGTATTATAAAGCTGGTCACACTGCTGGTTGATCCAAAACTATAATTCGTCACACTAACCTTGTACGGTACTGGCATAACTAGTCACAATACTAACTAGAAGTAACAACTACTTACGGTGCTAACTAGTCCAGTACTGCTAAACCTAGTCAAGTCGCTACTTTTTCTAGTACTGCATAACACGTTGCGGTATTAATTTAGTTCTGTACTAATAAGTCACACCACTAGTCAACTATTAGTTCTGTACTAATAAGTCACACCACTAGTCAACTAGTCACACTGATGGTATTGTGCAGACGATGAGTCACAATAACGTGGCTGATGATATGATAACCAAACCATACATCAGAAGGTGAAGAGACGACGACGTTTCGGTCCACACCACTTGATAATGGTCAGGATGGACCGAAACGTCGTCGTTTCTTCATCTTCTGATGTGTGGTATTGATGGTGCATCATGATGTACCATCAATCAGTACATCATGATGGTATTGTACTGTCATAACTAGTCGCACTGCTAGTTGGTCTAGTATTGTCACCAGTCAGTTGCTAGTTGGTCCAGTATTGTCACCAGTCAGTTGCTAGTTGGTCCAGTATTGTCACCAGTCAGCTGCTAGTTGGTCCAGTATTGTCACCAGTCAGTTGCTAGTTGGTCCAGTATTGTCACCAGTCAGTTGCTAGTTGGTCCAGTATTGTTGGATATCGCACAACTAGTTGTTCTAATACTACAGTAACTAGCCAAGCAACTACTTAGTATAGTACTATGGAAGTGCCAAATTAAGAGAGTGACAAGTTGTTACAGTACTAATCTAACTAGAAGCATGACGACTTATCTAACTACTAGACTAGTGCTTCGGTAGTCACACTACTAGACTAGTACTTTAGCAGTCACGCTACTAGACTAGTACTTTAGCAGTCACGCTACTAGACTAGTACTTTAGCAGTCACGCTACTAGACTAGTACTTTAGCAGTCACGCTACTAGACTAGTACTTTAGCAGTCACGCTACTAGACTAGTACTTTAGCAGTCACGCTACTAGACTAGTACTTTAGCAGTCACGCTACTAGACTAGTACTTTAGCAGTCACGCTACTAGACTAGTACTTTAGCAGTCACGCTACTAGACTAGTACTTTAGCAGTCACGCTACTAGACTAGTACTTTAGCAGTCACGCTACTTGACTAGTACTTCAGTAGTCACACTACTAGACTAGTACTTCAGCAGTCACACTACTAGACTAGTACTTCAGCAGTCACACTACTAGACTAGTACTTCAGCAGTCACACTACTAGACTAGTACTTCAGCAGTCACACTACTAGACTAGTACTTCAGCAGTCACACTACTAGACTAGCACTTCAGCAGTCACACTACTAGACTAGCACTTCAGCAGTCACACTACTAGACTAGTACTTCAGCAGTCACACTACTAGACTAGTACTTCAGCAGTCACACTACTAGACTAGTACTTCAGTAGTCACACTACTAGACTAGTACTTCAGTAGTCACACTACTAGACTAGTACTTCAGTAGTCACACTACTAGACTAGTACTTCAGTAGTCACACTACTAGACTAGTACTTCAGTAGTCACACTACTAGACTAGTACTTCAGTAGTCACACTACTAGACTAGTACTTCAGTAGTCACACTACTAGACTAGTACTTCAGTAGTCA
This sequence comes from Procambarus clarkii, assembly GCF_040958095.1. Taxonomy (NCBI): domain Eukaryota; kingdom Metazoa; phylum Arthropoda; class Malacostraca; order Decapoda; family Cambaridae; genus Procambarus; species Procambarus clarkii. The sequence continues at coordinate 20,921,479 of NC_091158.1, forward strand.
CACTACTAGACTAGTACTTCAGTAGTCACACTACGAGAGGCTGTAGAACATAACCAGTAGCCCTGTACTATAAAGGGGGGGTGTAAGCGAGGTTTTGTGAAGGTTCAAACATTCCAGTCGTACATGACCTCAACATTGGTGTTCCTGCTACGTCCAGGGAATGAGTGCTAGCTCATGCATGATCCATTTAGCATTAAACAGTATGTGGTCTACGTTTTCTGATAGGCCTACTTACACCGTTAAAAGGCTTATTGATATAAACTCTCATCACAATATTAAGATATCTTCCTGTGAACCAAAGTTTACATCCTTACTCGCAAATTTACTGACTAAGCTAATGCTGAACACAGACGCAGTTCACAAAATTCTTCGGTGATAAGTTCGGCAGGTAAAGATTATTGTGGAAGCTGAGTGAGGAGGAAAAGCGCGGGTGGTGTATGTACCTCACTGGAGGGCGTCGCGCTGGGGACTGCCATCAGTGCCGACGCTCACACCCCCACTAAGGCCAACTCCCAACTGTTGCCAGACCAACCCAGAGATATCACTTCTCACATTATGCCTGTAACTGTGTACAGTGCACAATAAGTTATTCTGCTGCGATAAAAATATAAAATAAATAAAGTACGTCTCTTGTAGTAATAGAGAGCGTTTGCAAGACTGTTCATGTGAGCTCTAAATATTATAATTCCACTACTGGCGATCTGGTAACATTGCATTTTCCCACCCACATCACGACCCGTTCGCGCCAGTGCTCTTGGTGCTGATTGGCTGCGGATACTGTGTAAGTGACGTCATAATTCATTTTGTCGGGGACAGCCAGCCTGAGAATATATATATACAAAACATACGCTAGGCTGATATTGAGGTTCCCCCCCCCCCTTCCCCCTCAAGGGGAAAATCTTACAAATTAGTAGGCTACTAGAAAATATACTTATTTACGTTAATGCGATCAATGATATGCCCATAGCTATGCAAAGTATATACTGCGTAGTAGGCCTACACAAATCCAAATAACATATACTTATGAGGGATTCTGGTTGTATCCATTTATATATAATATATATATATATAATATATATATATATATATATATATATATATATATATATATATATATATATATATATATTGGACATTGTCTTCTGTGTTGGCATCGATATGTTCTTGTCTTGTCCTTACTCTCATGGTGGGTAGAGTACTCTACCCACCATGAGAGTAAGGACAAGACAAGAACATATCGATGCCAACACAGAAGACAATGTCCAACATAACAGGCCAATTACACTGGATTAATCTTTGTGTTTAGATAGGAGATGCCTCGTATGGGCCAATAAGCCTTCTGCAGCCCCTATGTTTATCCCATATATATATATATATATATATATATATATATATATATATATATACATATATATATATATATATATATGTATATATATACATATATATATATATATATATATATATATATATACATATATATATATATATATATATATATATATATATATATATGTATATATATATACATATATATATATATATATATATATATATATATATATATATATATATACAGGAGATAATGCTTGTAATAATTAATTCATTCATTGTATCGGGGACAGGAAGCCAGTTTATACATACAGTAGATATTAGGCTTATATCGAGGTCGCTTTCCCACCACAGTCGAACTACTGACCCTTTCCCAAGATGCAGCCCCACAACAAGCTGACTAACTCCTATGCTTTAAACCTCTCCAATAGATTCGTGTGCAATGCATGATGGACAAATGAACACTGTAACTACACCATAAACGTAAATAGCTTAGCTTGAAGAACATTAGCGAACCCATTACATGACCTTTCCCTCACCATTCACACGATGGGTATAGAGTCCAAACTCAATTGACTAAACTAAAATTATCTGTTCTCCGTGAAAGCATTTAGAAAGACCTAAGCACGGGTCTTAGTTCACTTTCGATAGACAATAGGTGTCTAAGCCATTGGAGTAAGACGATAAAACACAAAGAAATAAAAGCTCATTAGGCTATATGTGGCGGATGATCCTTAACAATAAGCTTTCTATTACCAGAAATGCCAAAAATTACTAACAATCCTGCGAGATAGGGACTTTCAGTATCATTGCTACCGTATTCCCTCTCGTGCTCTTGATGATATCCTCAAAGCATCCTTGAAGTTTGCAAGTGCAGACTATTGATCACATGGCTGATCTGTGAGACTTAACCATCCTGCGTGATGAGGATTTTTTTTTAGCATCAAGTAGCTAGCTTTTAATACACTATGTACCCCTTTCATATAGTCTAGGGTAGCTACATAAATATATATGTACCTAAATGTGTTTATAAAAAAATACCAAAAAGCCATAGTGGCTTTATGATAGGTGTACACATATACAGGCATCTATGTTGTGGTAACCTCGTTACGGGGCAGCACTCAGGTCATTATTAGCAAAACATTACATTTTCAAATAAATTATGTCTCAGACTCGTTTTAGCCACTGCTTCAGACGTAATAACAGAAATATACAGAATAAAGACCACATTTACTAGATGATACTCGTCTCTATATCTAATATTTTACAAGACCTCATATCCTAACACCAGCTGCGATATATTTGTGCAATATACAAGTATTGTAATATAATAAAAGATCACACGTGCTATATATAGCAGCCGTGACGTGGGCCCCAGCAAGGGAAAAGCCTGTCAACGTGATTTTTGACGTCATAGTGGGGAGACTCCCAGACAGCCAATCAGCGCTCACAACACCGGCTTTATGCACACAATAGATGTCCTACTGATATTAATTCTAAGATTCCGTACACACCTATAATATGTTATTCTATTATTTTATTAAGCAGAATTAAAAGTGTCTTTAAATGCAACTTGAACAGTGATAAGCAATCGTAGAGTTGTTGCGTGAGTTGAGGAAAACGGAAGCATGACGTTCAGTTAGTGATTTCCCGCCAACCAGCCAGAAGCTGGCGCCTTTGTCTAGTGCAGATTGTGGAGGATGGCGTACCGCTCACCCAAACACGCCCACACACGCCCCTCCTCCCCCACACACGCTCCTGTAGCGCCCCACCTCCTGTGTTAAATCTTGATCCTATCCCCATGAACGTCCCACTCCATCTTTCACACTTCCACTACTAAACGCTTCCACACTATAACATACACCCACGTGTCCCCACCCGCCCACAAACGGCTAACATGACATATGCCTTTTCCAGTCCACGATCCCGGTCACCTTCCCACGTGTCCTTACTGACCTGTACACATGCCACAATCTTCCGGCTGCACGGTAGGGACGAACTCTACACTGTCAGCCTACTACCACCACCACCACCACCACCAGCCCAGACACAATGCCAGCCCACACACCACCACCAGTCCACACACCACCACCTGCCCACACACCATCACCAGCCCACACACCACCACCAGTCCACACACCACCACCAGCCCATACACCACCACCAGCCACACACCACCACCAGCCCACACACCACCACCAGCCACACACCACCACCAGCCCACACACCACCACCAGCCCACACACCACCACCAGCCCACACACCACCACCAGCCCACACACCACCACCAGCCCACACACCACCACCACCCCATACACCACCACCACCCCATACACCACCACCAGCCCACACACCACCACCAGCCCACACACCACCACCAGCCCACACACCACCCCATACACCACCACCAGCCCACACACCACCAACAGCCCACACACCACCACCAGCCCACACACCACCACCAGCCCACACACCACCACCAGCCCACACACCACCACCAGCCCACACACCATCCCTTTCTTTGCTTTACCAATTGTCCTTTCCCCTCTCTCCCGTCGGCTTGGTCCCTAATTTTTTTTCCTCTTGGAAAATTTATTTTAAGCATTGAAACAATATGGGCCTCCTATTCCCTCTTTCCCTCAACCTCACCCCTCTTCCCCTTCTCTCAAAAAATACAATATTAGGTAGCAATAAAACTACAGTTTGGGGTCAAGGAAATATTTTTGTATGATCGCGAAAAACTCTTAGGGCATTACAACCAATATTTCATACTTGACCACACTTCTATGAAAATAGGATGGGTGTCGATAAATACTAATAAATACTTTTCTTAAACGATTTGACTAGGGCTATCTCGATCCACCTGTCCGTCCCATACCCTAGACCATTCCCCCTGCAAATTTGGGTTAGGCTAAACCCAAGCAACTGACCTCCAACTTTGAAAGGACATTTTTCTCCTTCTAGTATATTTATTTATATTCACTATATTAGCTTCTAAGGTGCGTATTTGTTTCAACGGTACCTATTTACTTTCTAAGGTACTTATTTTCTTTATAATTAAGTTTACGAAAATGTGCCCAAACGTATCGCCCTGTCTGGGAATAAAACAAAGTTGCAATTACTTGTGAGTTGACTGTCAATATTTCAACCAACAAACTCAGACTAAACATAAAAAAGACCTACTACATTTTAATTGGTAGTAAATTATCAGATCAAATTCAACTTTAGATAGACAATGTTAACACTAGCAATAAAAATGAGGGAAAGTTACTTGGCCTATACATAGACAAGAGACTAAACTGCAACACGCACATACAACACATGGCCAAAAAAGTCTCAAAAACGGTCGGTATGTTGTTGTTTTAGATTCAGCTACTCGGAACAAAAAAATCCAAGTAGCACGGGCTATGGTGAGCCCGTAGCGATCGGTATATTTTCTAAAATCAGATATTATGTTCCCCACTCTGCTCTCCTCTCATTATATTACGCGCTAATCTATTCCAATCTTACATACGCTATTTGTGCATGGGGTTCAACCACTGCAAATTACCTCAAGCCTATCATCACTAGCAAAAAATCTAATATCAGAACTATAACAAACTCTGTCTTCAGACAACACACAGCCCCTCTGTTAAGTCCCTTAACATGCTAAACATACACTCACTCCACACATTCTTGTGTACTATTTACACGTACAAAACCCTAATCTTGATCTGAAAATTTTCCATGAGCACCACACCAGAAATAAATATATCTTTCATATCCCCAGAGTCAAACTAAATCTGTATAAACACTCCACCAAATAAAATGACCCAGTCTGTGGAGCTTACTCCCTGATGAATTAAAAAATTGTCCAACCTTTGCCCTGTTAAAAAGTAAAACCTAAAAGTACCTAATTTCATCCTCATAGTTTCCTACCTTGTGCTTCAAACTCACACTGTATCTTGTACCACCCACTTTCCTAATATTTGTGCTTAAAACATATATTTCACTAGTGTAATCTCCTCTGTCAATTTATATTATAGTTAATTAATGATATAAAACCTTGCTATATTGTACCTTTTACCTGATATGTTGGATTAAGGACCTGCCCGAAACACTATGCGTGTTAGTGGCTTTTGCAAGAATGTAAAAATACCAATCTGTAACCTATCCACCGCTGCCCACTGGCTAGGGGTCGGGTGCAGGACAAACATATCAATTGTGACACTAGCTCTCCACATATGTCAGTTGCTTAATTTAAAAACTGTACTTGTGGTCGAACCCATTTATGATGTGACGACTTATACTGAATTTTGTAACTAGCTCATCAAGATTGTAACTTGCTTAGCTAAATGAATTGTGGGGTTCAGTCCCTGAGCCCATTATGTGCCTCTGTAACCCTTTCCACTACCGCCCACAAGATGAGTATAGGATGCATAATAAATGAACTAAAGTAACTAACTTATGTAATATCACCAACCTATTGTACCGTCTTGTGAATAAATTATTACTATTATTATACTGTACTATAGTCACTGTGCTTTATATGATATAGGTCCTGTAGCACAGTAATCTACGTTATCGACTCATAATCGATCGCGGGACCCAGATATAATCCTTGGGCAGGAAAGACATGGCTGGGCATATTTTCTGTCACCTGATGCCTTTGTTCACCTAGTAGTAAACAGGTACCCGGGAATTAGACAACTGTTTTGGGTTGCATCCTGGAGAAGGTCAGTAGTTGGTCAAGCCTAATTACAGGATGTCTGTCCTAAACAACGGAATTATTGTTATCGCATACATTAATCGATTAATTTTCCAAGGAAACAAATATAATAAATATATGTTTACGATGCATTATCATTCTATAACGTGATTTTTGGATAGGTTCAGAGCAATATTACCACGAAACATGTTAATATATTCCAAAATAACAATAGATACAGACATATCGACAATAAATTTATTGTAACACGCCTATATTATTTGAAAATGTGACCAAAGGAGGTGAATCAGAGGCATAGACACCTTGATTCACTGCCATGTAGAATCAAATCTTCTTAATGTTTTTGGCGACACCAGCACCAGAGCCTACGTCAGGGGCATCAGAGTGGCTCACCGACCCTCACTTGTCTCCCTAGCCGCCTCCACGTAGCACCCTCTTGTCAGTGCCAGCTGTCAAACCAAAATACTAGCAATGGGTGAGTTTTGCTGTCCCTTTCCGTGAGATTTAATGGTGATTCTCCCAGGTGTCAGGACGTGGATATGGGAAAAGATATGTAGTGAAATGGAATTGGTGGGTATTGTGTAGGTGGCGTGGGGGACAAAGGTCAAGAAAGTGGGGTAATGGTTCACCATAAACAGTTGTGGGCTTCGTGGCTGCCAACGTGGACTACAGTCCATGGTAATGTGAGTAGATTGTCTGGATTCATGTCTTGTCATGGCATCAATTCAGCCTATGGACGAGTGCTACTCTGCCATCCACGCTAAGTAATATTGGGTCATGTAATATATAACCACATGGAGAACCTCGCCCTTACCTCAAGTAGGAATATCTCCACAATTCAGTAAAGCAGTTTTGACCACAAGAAAGTTAGTCATGTATTTTTATACCCAGAAAATGCCTGTAGTGGAAAAATTCAGAGAAGCACTTTACTGTAAGAGTTCTTGCATTTAGTCACTTGGACAGCCTTAGGTGTCCTACGGGTAGGTGGATTTGTACTCTTGGTGATGTGCAGGATGTGTTGAAGTGCAGCTCTAGGGGTTCAGCTAGGTGTCGAGAGCCTTCAAAACTCGATACCATCTAAAGGCCTGCGAGTCCTTTGAATGCATCGGCGGCAAATAATTGTACTACAGTCAGGGATTGTGTATCTTTTTCTTCTGTTATCCTCTAAGAGGGGATGCCAAAATACTATGCTTTTTTTATAGAAAACTGGGCTAATCACAGGCTTCCATATGCTAGTTGAGCATGATTCTTGCAAACAGCAAATTCCAGGATGTTCCCTCTACACATATTTACTCTATATGTGGAGCTGGACATAAAATCATTCATGTGCTTGGGAGTACAGTGCCAGAGAGTGCAGCACTAGCTTCACCAAATATGCAACTCTGTTCAATGATTACAAAATATTAATTTATTTAAATTATTGTACAGTATAGTATACAATTATTTTCTAGGAAATATTTATCGTAATAACTATGGTTTCTACTTTTTGTAAATTACTTTATATATGGTAAGATTGTGATTATTTATTTATTTATATATATACAAGAAGGTACATTGGGATTGTGAGGATAGTAATTACATTCTTGTAATTTTTGTAAATCTTGTCTTGTAAATCTCTCATTCTTGTACATTATCATGCATTGGCAGTTAAAACTATTTAAGTAGCATAAATTTCCATTTTTGGTTCTGTCAAAACTATTTGACCAGTATTATATACCATTTATATTAAGTGTTAGTATAGTATGTCTCCAGTACTAAATATCCAGTATTACAAAGAAGAGAGCTGCCATGCATGTAAAGGAACCATCACCTAACCAAAGGGCTGTATGACAACAGTGAAGCCAGTGTATTGTATCCAACAGCAGTGTCACCAAAGTGTGTTGGCATGTTCTGTACAACCAAAGGTTCAGCTGTGTTGAGACCAACACGATGCCAATGGCATTGAATGAACATGATTAAATATTGTCCCGATACTCGTTACAGGAACACTGTTTAGATTAATCTTAAGATATCTGAGGAGCTCTGAGGCTATGTGGGAACCTACATGGCTAGAGAGTAAGTAATGTCTTCAACCCCTGCAGCTAAGAAAATAAGAATAAAGGCCTATTTCAGAGGGCCTTTTGGCCTATACGAGGCAGCTTCTATTTATAACCACCCAATCTCGCTCGTATACATCATCAACCCACACTGAGGGGAAGAGAGAGGCCCTCCTGACTTATGATTGCCCTGACTTACGATAATTTCGAGTTACGATATAAATTTGATCGGAGAATGCGACACGACTTACGATAGTGTCGTCGACTAACGATGTGTGTTGATACACGTTCAGGTCGACCGAGCACATGGTTCCCGGTCGCGTGGGCTGACCTGCCTCAGTTTACTAGAGCTGCCCGCTTATTGATGATCACGCTTATAAGAAATTCTATTTTTTTGTGTGTGATTTTTTGCTTTTTGAACAAAAAACTGATTATATATCATGCCATGGGTCCCAAGAAAGTCAGTGGTAAGGTTCAACATATGAAAACATATGTGAGGATGACCATAGAGGCAGTACAGAATATCCCTTCCTCAAAAATTAAGAAAATGTGTGCAGCATGGGAAGAACTGTAAACTTTTGCTGAAACGACTTGCCAAAATCAAGCTGCAGTAGGCCGTTGCCTCAACCTTTTCAATGACAGTGTGATGCATCACTACAGACAAATGTTAAAACGAAGGGAAAAAACAAGTGTCGCTAGACAAATTTTTAGTAAGACAAACTAGCAGTGAACCACAATCAGGTCCTAGTGGTATGCAGGCAAAACTTAGGAGTGCGTGTACCCCAGAGAAATTATCACTGCCTGATGTTATAATGGAAGGGGACTACCCTTCCAAACAGTAACACCTCTCCTCCTCCCCCCTCCTCACCATCTTCCATATGCCAACAGGAGTCATCAGTAAAGGTAAGTAATAATTTGTACATACTTTTGTAATGAAGATTTCGGTGAATTAGGTATAAAATTTACTTTGAAGGTAATTTTGGGGGGTCAGGAATGGATTAATTCATTTCCCTTTTTTCTTATGGGAAAAATTGTTTCGACTAACAATATTTCAACTTAAGATACATCTCTGGGAATGGATTACCATAGTAAATCGAGGCCCCACTGTACTTGGTTCAACGTGAGTTAAAATGGCATCCTGTACTAATTCTCTTGTTATTTAGATCAACTGATGACAAATCTTCTGTTGAATGAGTTGGAGATGTTTAAAATAAAATGATTTTGGTTGAAGATTTCATAATCTTCATTCTGGTCTAATGTATATTATATTTGTTTAATTTTCTCTTTCTTTCTTGTGGGGTGGCATCTTATGATAGAATTCTCTCCACACATTTAAAATGTTTTCACGAGTTGAAGAATAATGAAGGGACATTTACAATGTTTGCAAAAGAACGTTACTCATATTTGGCTACGTCAAATTATCGAAGTATTATGTTTGCTTGCACTGAAAATTGGAAATGTGTGAAGAAACTCGGGACTGACTCTGCAAGTGTATAAAGTACTAGTGAAAAAGTATATAAAATTCTTTTCAAAATGGAAATGCCTGCATTGGGAAAGCCTTGCCAACTATGTCCACAAGGAAACCTTAATTCCCAACAGATGCACGAGATATATTTGGTGGCAAAATTTGGTGGTTGTACACAGTACTGTATCATTTGCTATGGCCATGCAGTGAATGAGTGGCATAAGTTAATTATGGAGGATGCACAGAGGCAACATTGTCTAGCTGAGGTGTCAACATTTGTAGTTGTGGCTAATCTGAAAAAATGTAATATGTTTAAACCAAAATTTTAAGTAAACGCTTAAAACAGTAATGCTTTTATCAAGTTGGATAAAGATTAAGGTTTCAAATAGTTTTGCATGTCTTACAGTTTTAGATTAAAATGTTTTGCATTGCTTTTAAACAAATTTACTTAGTCTTTTGCAAGAACATTTGTGGTTATGAAATTAGATATACAGTGGAACCTCTATTAACGAGTGGCTCTATTAACGAGTTTTTCCAGTAACGAGCAAGCCACTCGCAGCAAATTTGTCTCTATTGACGAGCTCGTCTCTATTAATGAGTGAAACCACATGGCACTTCCTAGCGTCTCGCGGGTTCTCGCAAATTCTCGGACGCCTCCGACGCCAGTGTTGTTGTTGTATCTCACACGACAAGCATCCCTCTGGATTTATTTGCACTTTTCTCTGTGTTTTTGTGGTTTGGTGACTGCAATTTGTAACGCACGATGTCGCCAAAGAAGCTGGTTGCTAAAGACAGTGTTGGCAAGGGGAAGAAAGCAACAATTACTGTTGAAGTGAAGAAGGAAATAATAGCAAAGCACGAGCGTGGTGTGCGTGTGGTTGATCTCGTCAGGGAGTATGGCAGGACCTCATCAACGATTTGTACCATTCTGAAGAGGAAGGAACAATTTAAGACGCTTGAGGTGACTAAAGGAGTTACCAAGGTTAACAAGAAACGTCCACAAATCCTAGAAGAGGTTGAAAAGCTACTGCTAGTCTGGATGAATGAAAGGCAATTGCATGGCGATAGTGTCTCTGAAGCTCTTGTCTGTGCAAAGGCCAAGAAGTTGTATGTGGACCTTGTCAGGAAGACACCAGGTGCGTCGTCTGAAGAGGAGGAGATATTTAAGGCAAGCCGTGGATGGTTTGAGAAATTTAGGAAGAGAAGCGGTATCCACAGTGTTGTTCGACATGGGGAGGCTGCCAGCTCTGATAAAGCTGCTGCTGAGAAATTTGTACCAGAGTTCCAGGAATTTGTTGCTGAAAAGGAGTTCTTGCCCCAACAAGTTTTTAATTGTGACGAGACTGGCCTGTTTTGGAAGAAAATGACGAAGAGGACCTACATCACACAGGAAGAACAATCTTTGCCTGGCCACAAACCGATGAAGGATCGGCTTACTCTCGTCCTCTGCGCCAATGCAAGTGGCGATTGCAAGGTCAAGCCGCTGCTGGTCTACCACTCAGAAAATCCACGCGTGTTCAAGGCATGTAAAGTGTATAAGGCGCGACTGAATGTGATGTGGAGGTCCAATAAGAAATCCTGGGTCACGCGGATATTCTTCACTGAATGGATCAATGATGTTTTTGGCCCCTCAGTAAGGAAATATCTTGAAGAGAAACAGTTGCCACTCAAGGCCTTGCTTGTGCTTGATAATGCTCCTGCACATCCTCCACAGATGCGAGATGAATTGTATCCTGAAAATCGGTTCATCACCATCAAGTTCCTTCCTCCCAATACCACTCCTCCAACCTATGGACCAGAAAGTCATTGCAAACTTTAAGAAACTCTACATGAAGGCCTTGTTGGAGAGGTGTGTTGATGTGACCGACAATACAGGGCTGACCCTCAAAGAATTCTGGAAGAACCACTTTAATATCCTGGGTGCCTTACGTTTGATCGATAAGGCCTGGGAAGGAGTGACAAGGAGGACCCTTAACTCTGCTTGGCGTAACCTGTGGCCTGAGGGTGTCCCTGAGCGAGACTTTGAAGGTTTCGGTCCTGCACCTGCATCTGCATCTGCACCTGTGGAAGACCCGGAAGTGCATCTAGTGGATGATATTGTTGCTCTGGGGCAAACTTTGGGTCTGGAGTTGGATGCTGCTGATGTGCAGGAGTTAGTGGAGGAGCACAGTGAGGAACTGACCACTGAGGAACTCCTGGAACTTCAGGAGATTAATCAAGAGGAGGCACAAGAGTTCTCATCAGGGGAGGAGGAGGTACGGGAGGATGCTGCTGCCTCTTCAAGTGAGATCAGGGAAGTGCTAGGAATGTTTGAAAAGGTGACCGCATTCTTAGAAAAACATCACCCTGATCAAGCAGTGACAACCCGATGTGTGAACATGTTTAATGACAATTTACTGTCTCGTTTTAGGGACATCTTAAAACAAAGACAAAAGCAATTGTCAATAGAAAAGTTCTTTCCGAAAGTAGAGAAAAGAAGAGCCAGTGATAGTGAACCACAACCCGGTCCCAGTGGGGTGAAAATCCCAAGAAGAGAGAGCCCACCTGACTCAGAGGTGGATTCTCCTTCCACACCATAACCCCTCTCCTCCTTCCCACCTCCCCATCGTCTCCCTCAAGCCAGCAACGACTCTTCATAAGGTAAAGTAAATGTTAAAACAGTACAACAAAACATTTATAATTACATGTGCAGTATTATATTGACATTAAAAAATGTCATACAAGTATGGATGTTTTTGGGAGTGGAACGGATTAAATTTATTTCCTTTATTTTAAATGGGGAAATTTGTTTCCAAAGACGAGTTTTCCAGGTAACGAGCTTGGTGCCAGAACGGATTAAACTCGTTAATAGAGGTTCCACTGTACTGTATGTTCAAGGTCTAGCTTCTATATTTTCTTATTGTAAATATAGGGTATTACAATTTCCAGTGGTTATGGCACAGTCCTGTCTTGGAGTCCATTTCAGCCATATGATGCTCTTTGTGAATAAGTATTGTACTTCTTATTGTCTAAAATATTTTTTCAGTAACTTGGAAGCTGTGGCATTTTTTGTTTCTACACATTGATGCCTTCACAAAATCTTTCCTGTCTGCTGCTTTTAATAAGTGTGTTTGTTAAATGGCAATTGTCATGTTTTAGTTGCTGATCTATTTACTTAAAGATTTTCTTTTCTAGGGGCTCTCCTCAGCTACTTTCGGGGTCTCATTGGCTCCCGAGAGATGCGTATATTGATTCTCGGGTTGGATGGTGCAGGTAAAACGACAATCCTGTACCGGTTACAAGTAGGCGAGGTAGTGACGACCATTCCCACCATAGGTTTCAATGTAGAACAAGTCACTTATAAAAATCTCAGGTTCCAAGTGTGGGATTTGGGTGGCCAAACCAGTATCAGGTGAGATACAGTACTTTCTGTTAAATTATTTACCCAGCATAGGTTTCCTCTGTAGTCTGTTGCCTTTGAATTTTCTAAAGTCCTTTAGCCATATTTGCTATGTTTGTATTTGATGCACCCATCCCACCCTTGTCAGTGTCTTTATGGTACTTTTTAAAGTATAACTTGTTTACTTTTATACAAGCACTCATTAGAACTGCAGAACATACAATAAATGTCTTTAGTTCTTTTGTGCTCTGCATATAGAATTCATAAAATTAAGTTAGTCAGTATTCAGTTACTACCTCCTCTTGACACTATTGGTGAATACTGTACAAAATAATCACAGATTACATCACATAACTACCCTATTAATAAATGGAAAACTGAAATAAAATAAATTTAATTCAGTTGCAATGTGACTGCAATATTTTCACAAAAGACTGTCAAAATTTTTCTACTCCTCCTTCTTGTATCCACATTCTGACCATCAAATACTATTGTATTTTTGTTTTTTTGTTTTGTTACTGTAAAACCAGCATTGAATGTAATGAAACGCCATTTTTTGGGCGAGACTAGGAGGCTCCCCGGAGCTAACTGGGCTGCTATAAATATATTAGACTCTGGCATCAGTCAACTCGCCTGGAGTTCTAGGCATACTAGGGACCATGAGCCAGAACCTGACCCCCTCAGAGAGGCACGAGGATCGGTGGCCAATAGAAACCCCCGTGTGATTGAAAGCATTGTCTGCGCCATCAACCGGGTCAGGCACCCAGAAAGGCAAGTGCCGCAAAACAAATCCCTATTCTGGTGAAAATATTGCTACTGGAAGCCGAACTAGTGAACAGAACTCCCCAAATGAAAACTAGCATATCACCATGCCGCCGTCTGCACAACCCTGCCCCTCCCTCCCAGGGAGGGGGAAGGGGGAGCCTCAGACCCCCTGCACTGGGTATCCGCACCCCAGTTCTGAGGCTGGATGTCAAAACACGCGAAAAACCACTGACCAGAGGAAGGGAGGGATACCTCGGAGCCCCTTCGGTTCCCCAGAGCCCCTTCGGTTCCCCAGAGCTACTTGCCCACAGACGGAACAAGTGGGACTTACCCGGGAGGCAGTCGGACCATGCTTACCAATGTGAAGTTGAGACAACTGGCTGCAACCGCTGACCCAATGCAACATGGGCCCAACTAGGCCCAGGAACATTGACAAAGTAGCGAGCAGCCAGGACCCTGCTCGACCCCCAAAAACCTCGTGCCGTGTCAGCCCAAGATACGTTACCGAAGACGGTAGCCAGCGCAGCAAACTTACGAACGTCATGGGCACGAGGTTAGACCACAGGCTGGCTGGACCGAATAACCCTGGGGATGACTTGAGAGACCTGAACCCAGGAACAGGGAAGAAGGAAAACCAAGTCAACCCAAAGCACTTCCCCGGCCACCGAGGCTGTGGCAGGCAGGTAACGTCAGAGAGCCGCAACCGGACACATGTGATGCACCCTCGGCCTAATCACTAAGCATTCACAACCTAAGGACCTCTCCAGAAAGCAGCAGTCTCCTTCTTCACCAGAAGAGGAGGAGACGGCTGCAAACGAACAAACCTACCACCACTACCAAAAGAGCAGAAACCTCTGTGCTGGAGGAGAGCATGAAGCTCCCGACCTAACTCCCAGAGGCAAATGCCAACAAAAGAGCCTTTGCCATACTTGAAGGGGCCACCATAAACTGAGAAGAGAGAAAGGAGAGCACCCGGTCCAACAACCAGGACAGCTCAGGCGGTGCATGAGCAGGCCGGAAGTGAAACAATGCACGAGATAGTTTGCGGAATGGTGCAGAAGTAACATCAACGGCTTTGCCAATGCCGCACGATAAGATGACAGTATTCGGCATAAGATGATGGTCCTGGAACAACCACGAAAGGAAGGACAAGACAACCCTGTCAGAGACAGAAGTAAATCTATGAAGGGATAAGAAATAATGAAAGGACTGCCAGGAAACTTCATACTGCCAACAAGACGAAGCATGCAGGTGGGACACCAGCAACAAAGCCACCTGCTCACCTTAAAAGTGGTGATAGACTAGTCAAAGACTAGACTCGAAGACTCGAGGAGAAGAGCGAACCAGCCACGTAACGGACCGGACTGATCTGCTGAGAGGCGAAGCCATGGGAAGACCCTTGGATTTGGACACTGAACATGCAGCACCTAAAACCAAGGCTGGGCCGGCCACCAAGGGGCCAAGAGAACTACTCTTCCTTGGTAAGTCTCCAAGAAAGCTCCAGTGAGCTAGGACCTGGAGTAATGGCAGAACCACGGGAAAGAGTTACAGGTAACCCCATCTCGACCAGTCATGCCTGAAGGCATCAACCCCAATGGCCTCGCTGTCGGGGGAAGGGCGCGACATATACTAGGAGACGCCTCGACCACGTCGATGCGAAGAGGTCCACCTCTGGGAGCTCGTACATCCGGCAGAGCCAATTGAACGAGTCAGCGTCGACTGTCCATTCTGTGGGCAGGGAATGAACCAAGACAGGCTGTCCGCCAGGACGTTGGACACCCCCTGAACATGAATGGCCAATCCCAGAGAACTCGGCAGACACGTCACCGGAAGCAACCAGCCCCAAAGATCCAAGGACTGCATTGAACCCCCGCGGTTCAAGCAATGAACCACCAGGAAGCAGTCCAAATGGAGCCTGGTTATTGATCCCCGTGTGACCCGAACCCTCCAAAGTGACATCAACACCACTGTGAACTCTAGCACCGTGCTGTGTGTCCTACAGAAGGATGGACCCTTCCCCCATCCCTGGCTGGCCTGGTGAGCACTGGTCACAAAGCCCCAGCCAAGAGACGATGCGTCCGTGAACACATCGAGTGAGGGCTCGGGTAGGCGTCAAGGCACTGAACTCTAAAAGATCCGAAGAGGAAGCGGGTGATGCAGCAGCCAACGCAAGGCCCCCAGAGGCCAAACCCAGCGATCGCAAAAGAGGTGGAAGGGATGTCCCCGAAGGAACCAGAACAGCTGACGAAGCCAAACCCGACCCAACTAACGACGCGACTAACTCCCCAAGTCCGGGTCCCTATAACCAAAATGGGGGCAGTTTCGGGGCATCTGGGGTAGCAACCAACCTAGCACGCTGCAGCAACCTAAAACAAGCATACAATGCTGAAGCTGCCTGCACCCGAATATCAAGATCAGTACATCGATGTTGAACAAGATTGATGTACTGATCGATCTTGTTCGATCGATCGATGGGTGAACTGGAGAACAAGCAAGCAACACCACTCTCAAAACTCCGGGTCGAAAGTGTCACCGAGCCAACAGGCAGCATGACTGAAGCACAACCGGTGATTGTCACCTTGAGAAAAGGGAACAGAGCAACCTTCAAACTTGCACGAAGGAAGAGGGGACCCAGGGGTCGCATCCATTGGACTAAAGAGCACCCGCAGGGTTTTCCAGGACCCTCTCATATCTCGCTAAGGGAAGCCCAGGAGGGTACTGCTAACCAGTGCCCAAGATTACCAAGCAAACTGCTAAAGCTTAAGCCCCGGGATGTGTACACTCACGGGGGCCTAGTGGAGGACCATGGAGATATAATAGTGGGACTAAAACCAAGGGGCAGACCCCCACCAGGCAAGAAAACAAATAACAAAAGAAAACCCCCACAAGAGGACAACGCGACCAGGCGGAACAGAGCTTGCCGCTATGCAGCTAGTTGTCATCTCTCACCGTACCCTGCTCCCTACCCAGAGACAAACAATGGTGCATAAAACACCACGGTTGACTCCAAGGGCAGTCACTCACCGAGCAGCAAAAGACCTTGTGGAGGTAGACCCCAAGGTGACTTGTGGAAGTTCCCAGGGGCAGTACTTGCAGGGCACCTAGGGAAGAGGACCCTAGGCACATGCAGCCCGAGTACTTGTGTAATTGCTCCTGGCTCGCGCACCACTTAGTAGACAGGATCACACCATAAGGAACAGAACTGGAAAACACAGGACCCAGAGGTGCACAACCTTGCCAGTTCACGTCAGCCACAGAACTCTGGTGGGGATAGCCAGTGCATGGGGGGGTTGCGCGGACGGCGGCACGGTGACGTCATACTCATTTGCTCGTTTTCATTTAGGGAGTTCTGTCCACTAATTCGGCTTTAAGTTGCAATAGTTTCATCAGAAAGGGGGTTTGTTTTGGGGCACTTATGTTTCTGGGTGCCTGACCCAGTCGATGGCAGACATAGAATGCTTTCAACCACGTAGGGGTTTCTATAGGCCATTGCTCCTCAGGCCTCTCTGAGGGGGAAAGGTTCAGGCTCGTCCCTGGTAGACCTAGAACTCAATGTGCATTGACTGATGCCAGTCTAATATATTCATATCATTCTGGGGCTCCACCCAGAATTTTATTTTTATTTAATTTGATCTGGAAATTAAATGAAGAATGTTAATATTTGTTCATGTAATTCATGGAAATACAGTACAGTATAGCACTTTATTTACATGGGTGTGATGGGATAATGACTACGTCTGTAATTTATTTCCTCCTACAGCTGGACATCTTGAAAAAATAAATAAGATAGAAATTTAGGAAGGATTTTTCTAGGTAAAAATGCCACTTGATTAGAGGAAAGGATTATATAACATACTCTTCCCCACAACCTTGAGGCTCTTTATTCTCGTAACCCAACAACCATCCTTTACCCAGTACAGTACTGTACTCTATTCGTACTAATTGTGGCTTCTGGTAGTGTAACAAGAACATAAAATAAGTTGTGAATCTAACCAACAAGGATGTTGAAATGCACTTGAGTATTTAAGACATGCATTCTGTATATGTAAGCAGGGAGGGATCAGTAATAGAAAAGTGTGCGAAAGATGTGGTATGGCAGAGAAGGCCATTGGTGAGGTAAAGTGCAGTCGAGGAAGTTAAGGCAAATACTGTACCCCACAACATGGTACTGTACTGTAGTTTGGACACTACAGTTCTATATATGTATGTAGTTTATATTTAGTGCTGTCCAAACTATGTACAGTAGTTTGGATAGTACTATGTTGAAGATGACCTGAAAAGTTTTGAAGGTAAATGTGTGGAAGGGCTTGCATGAAGTGTTGACAATCAGCATCTTGGAAAGAGGAATATTTTATACAAGTCCTCTGACATGCAAGTACAGGTAATTCCTAACTTATGAACAGGTTGTGTTAAAAAAATGTGAAAGGTGTCTTAAGTCAACTGTTGGCGAGGGTGATTTATTAAAAATAATTATATTAAGAGTATGGTTATTATTATTATTCAGTATCTCGTGTCTCACTTTTATGGGTTGATGGAGTCCTGGAAAAGACAGTTACATTGTTTAGGAAAGGCAGATTAATAATATTCAAAGTTACACCCATCCATTCACACTACTGAACAAAATTTACTTGTTTCAGGCCATATTGGAGATGCTACTATTCTAACACAGATGCCATCATATATGTGGTGGACTCAGCTGACAGAGACAGAATAGGCATTTCTAAACAGGAACTTGTTTCTATGTTAGAGGTAAGCAAATTGTAGTACATAAGTGATACAAACAAATGATTATGAAATCAGTGGTTCATGCGTGATCCTGGTTCCATATTAATGAGCCAGTTTTAATCTTGATCTACATGTGCTGTATCATATTCCCACTGATACAACACATCAGTGTGATCACACTGATACATATATCACACAAACAGATTTGTAAATCATAAGTCAAATCTTTGAGAATTTCAACATGTGTTTTCTGTATCCCTGCATATTTCAAATCTAACCTTAGCATTGTGAAACACATATTGAAGCATATCAGGAGTTATGTCCTGCATTTTCAATAAACCTCTGTTACCGATTTCATCCACAAAATCTGCACACCTTGCTACTCAATTTGGATAATCCCCTACATTTAGGACGTGCAGTACCTGAATTTAATGAGCCGTTTTAATCGGTGTTGAATGAAAGATTCAATGTACGTACTGTTGTCTTCGACTGGCTTCCCTAACAGACATTGTTGGTTCATCTTCGAACAACTGTTGTACTCCTTGGATGCTGTCATATTCTGTCCTTGGGTGTCCTCTTCCTGTGTCATCATGTATGGATCTAGTTCTTTTTAAATTAGTTTAAATGTTCACAAATCTCTTTGCTTGTCGGACTGAATCCATGAAATTTCCTTACATAAATATTTCTCTGATCTCATTATAGCATAGTTCTTTGAAACATGATTACACAGCAAAGATGCATTCTTGTGTGCGCGCATTTACCATATTCCCTCGTGCAGGTTTTTTTTATTCGGTCCATTTTTCCTTTACATAATTTTGCTATACCAATACACATTATTCCTGAACAATCTCCAGCTCAATAGATACTACTTTGCTGGCAGGGTAATGATGCAGCCTCCCAGTTGCCAGCTGCAGATTTCTTTCAGGAAAACATTCTCTAATGGCCTCCCCCCCATCATCACACACTGTATTAATAAACAGTTTATTATAAAGACTAACCTCCATAGGAGATAAGGTTCGTAATGGCTCACGTTATAAACACCACTAAACATGAGTTTTAAAAAAATTGGTCTGATTTCATAGAAATGGCTAATTCTGGGACACCCTGTGCTTTACAAGTTATTTACTTAAAACACATTGAAAATAAGATACTTCAGTACAGCATAAAAGATTTAATAATGCTATAGTGCCCAGATCCATTTTAACGTCGTCTGTTCTTATTCCTTTCGTCTGTTGATTAACTGACAATGATTTCAGGAGTTATTTTACACCTGCAGCCTGGCCTGTGGCCAGTCTCTCCTGGTGATTGTTTGGTCTGTGAGGGTTTGTCTTCTTAGCCCAAAAGCTCACATTACCATCACAACCAGGCTGCTCTGATAACTCAAGCAGGAACGTGTTCATGTTTCACCTGAAAGCTTCTACTGTTGTTTCATTGACATTTGTTGACAGATTGAAAAGGCATGGGCCTCCAATATTTACAGTGTTCTGTATTTCTTATGTCATACCAACTTTTCATTTGATCTACAAGTATTTTACACTTGCCTCTCACTCCAATATGTTGTACAGTAATTTTATTATACGGACTTGGAATGTGACCATTCAATATTGCTCTGAATAAATGTTGCTTGTCAATATTCTTTTTGTGTCAAATTCTGAAATTCACAGGCACAAACTGTGAATCATCTGGCAGCCATAAGGGAACTAACCAAAACTCAACTTGGAATGGAATCATGGATGGCAAAATTTCATCATGGCAAATCATTTGGCATTTCAATCGTGGCAAAATTTCAAAGAGTTACAGTATCACGGAACTCATTCAAAAATGTGCCGAAAGGAAGAAGTGCAAGAAAGTGAACTAGATGCATGACACAGGTCATAAAACGAGCATTGATAACCAGGAGGAACCTCTGGAGACGTCCATCATAAATGTATGATGGACGTCATTGAATATGAGATATACAAAAGGGCACTAAAAAAGGGCACCCAGAAAATCTGATCAGCCATAAGAAACTACGAAAGAAAACTTTCCCAAAACATTAAAGAAAGATCCAAAATCGTTCTATGCCTATTTAAGATGTAAAACCAAAACAAAGGACTCTGTAGGACCCTTAATGGTTGAGACTAACCAAGTTATAATGGACAGTAAAAGGGTAGCAAACACTCTTAAATGAATATTTTACATCAGTGTTCACACTAGAAAGGTTAGATGACATCCCATCACCCACACAAATGTTTAGAGGAGAGGAGAATATATTCAGGGATATATCCAGGGTTTATAATAATATAAACAGAGGAAGTCCTCGTAATTATTTGATTTATATGTACAGTATTAAGAAATTGTAATTATTTATTTTGGCTTAACAGAAGATGAATCTTCATAGCTATAAAGTAATTTAAATTTAATATATAATAAAGTATATGAGTAGGTGGTAGAATTTCCCCACAAAGTGCATAAAAAGTTCATTCCATATCATTCCATACCATGCGCTTCTACTGAATTTCATATCATGACCTGTGATTTTCATAATTATTTAAGCCGTGCCAAAATTTTCAAATAATTTTCTTTTATCTTTCAGGAAGATGAACTGAAGTCTGCTATATTAGCAGTACTGGCTAATAAACAAGATATGGAGGGTGCCATGACAGTTGCTGAAGTACACTCGGCTTTGGGATTGGATGCCTTGAAGACTCGAACTTTTCAGATATTCAAGACCTCTGCTATTAAAGGTGAAGGCTTAGACCAAGCAATGGACTGGTTAGCTAATGCTCTTGCTACCAGAAAATGAGAGATACTCGAAATATACATAGTGATAGTGTAGTGTATGTATGAGGTTGTCATCTGCCTTTGCTTGCCAGGTACTTGGTCCCGATCCAAGATGTGATGATACTTCAGTCCGTCACTTGATGTTTATCATTTTAAAGGATAAACATTGCGATTTTATTTCAGAGTTGCAAGGGAGATAATGGTGTCTGGCAAGCGAAAGCAACTTGTAATTTTTCAATTTTTATGTGTGCAAATGAATATGTCCAGATTTGATTACGTGTGTGTGTGTGTGTGTGTGCGATTTTATATCTTGAATAAACATTTTATTTCTTTTTATCAAGAGGGTGTATTAAGTACTGTACTATATTGAGATGAGACTTTAGATATTCAGTAGAATATCTTGTATTAAATTGCTAATCTATTGAAGGTTATATAAAATCGCTCAAACTTTGAAATTGTTGTGAATGATGAAGTGGGTTTGAAAACAATGGAAATGTTTTGTATCTTCAAACATTCATATCTTTGAACATGTGAGAAGTTTGTTTTACCATTAAACATAATTAAAAAAGTTTCATGTAACTTTCTTGAATAAAAATACAATAATTATCCTCACTGTTAATGCATAAACAGCTACTTTGGTATTAGTTTCGGTTGTCAGCCTTGGTCACTCGTGTGCATTAAAGTATTCTAATGGCTAGGCAGTGGGAGAGTTGTATTTTGTCTGCTGAAATGATGTAGCAGCAGAGAGAACTTGTGAATGGAGCCTATACTTGAAAACAAAAGTGAGTTGAACTGATAATTGCTATACAAAAATCATTTCCAATTTTTTTTATAAGTAAGGATTTTGGATAGAAATAGTTTACTTGCCTCCACTGACCTTCAGTTCGTATTGTTTAATTTATTTTTATAGCATACTGCATGACTCCACCCGGAATAATGGTAAATGACCCACACATATATTTAAGTACAGTACCAGACACTTGATGCATGAAGTTATCACTGGTTTACTGTGTACAGTGATATCACTTTGGTGAGATGAAGACAGTTGTAAAATCTTTGTGCAGCTTTGTAAATGCACTTAAATGTGCCAGGAGAAAATGGATTTGTAGATTATACAATACAGCCTTCATCTTATAGTTGTGGATAATTGTAAGATATTATTTGTATAGTTATGCACAGTGATCTGCAAATATCTTTTTTCTTTGTGCAATGCAACATCATTTATACAAGAGTCCGCTTACTTTCCGAGCCAGTCTGGACCAAACTTGGCTGAACAACCAAGTTTGGCCGAATAACTGGGTGTACCCTCCTGCCCATGAAAAATATTAATTTTATTTCAAAATTCATCACAGTTCTGTATAGATTTGGCAAATACATGATATCCAAGGGGTAGAAATAATTTCCATAAGGGCCTTGTGAAGGGTCAAGTTTTCTCCACATATGGTCTTGGAATGATGTCTAGGATAGGTAAGGTTTCAACCTGTACAATCTCCTCCAATTTGGACAGATACACCTCTGTACCTTCTACATTTCCTCATTGATATGGACTTGGTGCCTTCTTTTTATAATTACTTACTCACAGATAGCTGGGTCTTCTGAATGAGCCATTGTTATTGGTATGTTACATCTGGTTGTCTGTACCACTGACAAAATGCATCAACATATAATTTTATCCTGGCCAACTGCTTTCTCTTGTGCAGCATATCACTCGCTTTGATCATAAGCAAAGATATTATCTTTAGCTTTTTTAGTTTTGTGAATGAATTGCTTTGCAAATTATTTTCTCAATCTTCCTTTGGACACCAGATTTGCCTTCTCTTATGAACTCTCTGTTCACAAAATTTTAATGTTTCCTCTTGAGTTTGCTACTAGTTGAAGTCTAGGATAACAGATTACCTGCATTTTTGTAAGCCATGGTGGCAGGATGGTTTTTTGTTTGAGAATTATAACTGTGTTGGAGGGAAGATCTTCATTGGCACACTACGAAACCAATAGACTGGTGGCATGCTTGGCTTAGTATCTCTACAATTGACCAGCTGGAAAACAGATGAAGCCTCTTGAAGGCTAGCACTCATTTGGGAGGAGAAAATATTGACTGAAAATATTGTAATAGGACACTTCAAAAGGTGGGAATTCGGAAAGCACAATGGCCTTTGTATACATTGCTATAGTGCATTGGCATTCAAGAACTTTGAATGTTATAATTTTTCTTGTGGGCAAGAACATTTTCAAATTCAAAAAAAAAATATGAAAAAAACGTTTAATCCAAAGATAAATATGCTGCAGATAAATCTGTTGTACCTGGCAACACAAATGTCAGATCATTGTATATAAAACATTTGTAATACTTGCACTATAGATTTTTGTTTGGACCATGTATTGTTTCCAAAGTTATTATTTTTTCTCCAAATTTAAGCAAAATAAAGAGAATATATTTAAATCCTATTTGGTAATACTTATTCCTGTCTAAACTGCTACTTTATATATACCCCCCCCCCTTTCCCTAAAGAGTTTCACCTTGTCATGATGAGGAGGCCCCATCATGTAAATGATGAGTCTCCTCCCTAGGGTTGGAGAAGGTTGCTGTGGCCCTCCCCTCACCTGCTTACCCCCTCTGGGCATTGTACATGCAAAATGGAACAAACACAGCATACCTGTTTTGGTCATTGAACCACGCACTGGCAATCGCTGGTATGGGGCTGCCTTTGGAGATTGGTTGGGTGTCTGGGCTGGGGCAGGAGAGAGAGAGACGTCTTTGCACCAGTGTAGGAGAAAGTATGATGCAGTAAGATTCCCATTAAAAATGGTGAAGCATTGCTTGGGATGATGTCTGTTCCTTCACTGCCCAGTGCTTGGTCTCCCTTGTTTTTCAAAAGCATGGAAGGCCCAAACATTTGAAACCGATGTATAGCAACTTAAATGACTTCTCAAACATAGGCTCGTGGGGCGAGTGACCAGGCCTGTGAGTTGGACTGATAGAAGATTGGACCACATTGGGCTCAGACCTGGCTTCATCTTTGGCTGTGTCAAATGATTTTCTCCATTCCTTCCCCTCCCTCAACTTTGTTGACAGTGTTGAGCCCCAAGTCTCCAGTAGTGACTACCTGAGGTGGCTCCATCTTTAATTGTAATAACTGCACATTTTATCCCCTCTCATTAGTGGTGAATTGTGGAGCCATCCATGCACTCGAACATGCATGATTCCTTCAAGCACTGCTATGTTCCAGGATCTGATTTGTGCCTCTACATGGCATAAGTATTTTGATGTTTATCACAAACGTAAATGTCCTGATGATTTACATGTACATAGGCATCTTGTGGATAACTGTTACTTTTAACCCGACACACAGGCATGCATTGTGGAGGCCTCTTTGGAGGCAGCTGCCTACATAACTGACCATCATGACTGGACATAAGGAGGTGATAGCCGAAGCAATTTGAACCACCCCCCCACCGGCACCCGGATGGATTATGTCTGGTCGTGATGGTCAAGTGGATTAAGGCGTCCTGTACATACCAGTTGCATTGCTCCTGGCAGTATGGGTTCGAGTCACTTCTGGGGTGTAAGTTTTCGGTTATTTATATATAATATATTTATATATATATATATATATATATATATATATATATATATATATATATATATATATATATATATATATATATATATATATATATATATATATATATATATATATATATATATAATTATAAAATAATAAAACGCCTAATAGCCAGAACACATTACTTGGTCTAGTATGCAAAGCTGGATTTGCCTAACAAGCCAGGTTTTCCTGAAATTATGTATTTTTATGAATTTTGTTCTTGGACTGCTAACACTTTTCCAATTATGATTTCATTGTTTAAACTTGAGGTGAAAGTAATGTTGAAATATAACACCCACACACGTATGTCAGACCAATCCTGGAGTATGCAGCTCCAGCATGGAGTTAATATCTCTTCAAGCATAAAACTAAATTGGAGAAGGTTCAGAGGTTTGCCACCAGACTAGTGCCCGAACTGAGAGCCATGAGCTACGAGGAGAGACTACAGGAATTAAACCTCACGTCACAGGAAGACAGGAGTGCAAGGGGAAGACATGATCACCACATAAAAGATTCTCAGTGGAATTGATAGGATAAACAGACAATTTATTTAAGATAAGGGGCACACGCACTAGGGGACAGGTTGAAATTGAGTGCCGAAATGAGCCATAAAGACATTAGAAAGAATTTTTTTATTTGTCAGAGTAGTTAATAAATGGAATGAATGCATGAGGAAATGATGTGGTGGAGGCAGACTCCATACAGTTTCAAATGTAGATATGACAGAGCCCAGTAGGCTCAGGAATCTGTACATCAGTTGATTAACGGGTTGAGAGTCAGGACCAAAAAGCCAGAGCTCCACCTCCGCAAGCACAACTAGGTGAGTACACACACACCACTGAATCTCACAACACTGGAAGAAAGAAGAGTTAGTAATCACATGACATGAGACATGCAGCTATGACAGGGAAATCAGGTAAAAATCTCAGAGGAATTGACAAGGTAGATAAAGATAAACTGTTTATCACGGGTGGTACGCGAACAAGGGAATACAGGTAGCAACTGAGTACCCAAATGAGCTACAGGGACGTTAGATTTTTTTTCAGTGTTAGAGTAGTTAACAGATGGAATGCATTAGGCAGTAATGTGGTGGAGGCAGACACCATACACAATTTCAAATGTAGATATGATAGAGCCCACTAGGCTCAAGAATATGTACACTAGTTGATTGACAGCTAAGAAGCGGCACCAAAGAGCCAAAGCTCAACCCCCAACAAGTACAACTAGGCGAGTATAAGCATACACACACACATATATAATTTATTTATTTATTCACATCTATTCCGTCTCCGACAACAATGATTTAAAACGTTAAAAAAATTAATTAGCAAAGAAAATGGATTGTTCGGGCCGTTTTCTAACATGGCAGCTGACAACACCAATGTTGGTCATTGTGTGGTAGGACAGATGTCAGGAGGTGTCGACGCCGCTGTGTGCACACACAATGGTGCTTCCACCACTGCTGAAGAGTGTATCGGGAGACGTAGTTTGCGGGATTGTACTCGGCGGCCAGTCTGGAGAAGGGAAAGTATTGATAATGTTGTTGCATGTGAGGAGGGAAGAGGAAACAGTGGGCTGGCGTCCTCCTGGTCAGCAGAGTGCTGTGGACCCACCGAGTGCAGCCATTAACCTTAAGAACATGAGGTAAGTTGGAAGAGCCATATCTTGCATAACCCAGGTGACTGGATATACAAATAGGTAAGGTAACAGTGGTTGCCGTCGTCACCACTAAAGTACCCTGATGCCTACTCTGAACATAGACAAAAGGAGGCATCCAGCCTACCATCGTCCCTGCCCATAAGTCAACAACTGTACACAGTCGTAATAATGTAATACACAATTACATATATAATTAGTAGTTAGGAGGACAAACTAGGCTCAGGTGATAGTGTTCTAATGCGGCGGGTATCTTCCCTCTGGGTCAAAGGAAAGCCACCAAACAGTAGGATGCACGGCTAAAATATTTCAAAGAGATAAGCTTGCGAATAAAGATGGCGTCGTGTGTGTGTGTAGCCTCCTCCGGTCACTGGTGTGTGTGAGCATTGTGAGTAACGATGATTAACGATTCATGATGATGGTGTGGTGTAGTGAGTTGTTTAATTTCTGCTCTCAACAAATGAAGTGTGACATGCCTAATCAGCAATTAGTGTTAGTGGTGTGTTTAATATAGCATGAGTGCACAGTTTCTAGAATTGCATTTATATTCTTATACTGTATTGTACTTTATTAGTACATTTTTTGTTTGTTAGAAGAGGCAGAAATGCTGCTTTTCACGATAAGCGAAACTGTATGAAGGTTATAATAAATAAGACGAATCCAAATATTTTCACTATGGCTTATCATTCATGTCAGGTTAGATTACGCGGTTAGGCTCTGTTGGCAATTATTTGCATTTGAAGTACGTGGGAGAAGCATTCACAGAGTTGTGATTCGACCAGAGGACGTCAGATACGTCAGCGAAGCACTCGAAAAATGTTTGAGTGTCATCTGTTGAGCCATGTGTAAAGTGTTTTTATTCATAAACGAGGCTTGGTGGGTGGATTAACCGGTATTTTGCCTTTACTGATGAGGATGGTGTTGTGGTGCACTGATATGGGTGTCCTCGAAGTTAAAACACTTGGTAACGGCAGATGTAGTCTCAAATTGAGACTGATTCGAACATTTCTCGCAGAGAATGTCACAAGAAGATGGTCCATATCCCAATTTCAGGCTGTTGAAGCAGTATCAACTGTATGAAGGTTGAACTTTAGTTCATTTATAACCTATTGTTAGGCAAGCAAATAGTGGGTATAGCCTAGTCAGTAATCTCTACCCGACTTCAATCACAGGACGTTATTTGGCTTACATGTACTAAATACTGCTCACGTCACATGACGATTTACAATAGAAATTTAAGGTAATTGAATTTGGCTTATAAGTCCCTAAAATTATCCAGATTTAACATCTCTCACTATTGCTACATAATAAAAATACAACGCCAAAAAATATTTATTACAAATATTAAGTTTGAGATTTATTTTTTATTTGGTGTTGAGCTTATTTAAGGCCTTTCAGCCGCTTGACATTATTCTGTGCCCCACAAGAGCTTGGTTACCAACAAGAGAGCATACTTTAGTCCAAAACATAGGTCAAGAGCCCAAAGAAACCACATTAACGTGATGTATCAATGAGAAAATCAGTAGGAGTCATCAGACAGTCGAACCTGGCGTAGGATTCTGACCCGGGAAGGTGTCCATATGGTGTTCCTGGCTTAGCCGAATGATAGTGGATACGGTCTGGAAGGTTAGAAGCTGTTGCGGAAGGAAGGAGTAGAATTTTAGTTTAGTTTATTTATTATGCACCCCATACCCATCTTGTGGGCGGTATAGTGGAAAGGGTTACAGAGGCACATAATGGGCTCAGGGACTGAACCCTCCACAATTCATTTAGCTAAGCAGATTACAATTTTGATGAGCTAGTTAGAAAATTCAATACACATCGTCACATCAACAATGGGTTTCGAGATCAAGGATAAATGCAGGGAAGAAAAGCCTCGGAACCGGAGAATAAGAGAAAACGTGTCAAAGAAAACGTAAAAGTAGGGAACACTTGAGAAAAATATTCATAACGCACATCACCGTAGAATATTAGAAAAGTACCCATAAGTAGCCATAGAAAGAGGGACGGAGAAGGCCCGACGAAAAAAACTATTCTCTCAATACGTGGTGTTGATCTCGGCCATTATCATAATCAATACATTATCTCCTGTAACAAGAACAAAATCAGGGCTAATAATTGTAATAGTTTATATAATATAAACAGACGAAAACTACTGATCATATTCATATTACACTTCCATAAATGCTGATTTGCAATATACATGCTACGTAAATACGTTACATGCACTCGTGTGCCTGTGTGTTGGATATAATTAATTAAATGTTGTATAGATGGAGTTCATTCACAGGGTTATAACCACCCCCCCCCCCACGGAGCCGCCGCCCACCCATCGAAGCCGTAAATGCAAAAACTCTATTAAATTTTAAAGTCCAGCTGGAAAAAGATTATCAAGGCAAAAGGTGGGGGGGGGGGCCTTCGACAACCCGCCGGCTTCCTGTGCTCGTCGAGGCCGCTAGTGTTACTGGCCCTCAGGGAGTTAGTTCATATATTACGCGCCCTATACCCATCTTGTGGGCGGTAGTGGAAAGTTACAGAGGATAATGGGCTCAGGGACTGAACCCCAGAATTCATTTAGTTAAGTCTCCCCTCACAGTGTTCAAGAGAGAACTGGATAAGCACCTCCAAAGGATACCTGATCAACCAGGCGGTGACTCATATGTCAGGCTGCGAGCAGCCGCGTCCAACAGCCTGGTTGATCAGTCTAGCAACCAGGAGGCCTGGTCGACGACCGGGCCGCGGGGACGCTAAGCCCCGGAAGCACCTCAAGGTAACCTCAAGGTAGGTAAGGTAAGCAAGTTAGTCTTGATGAGCGAGTTACAAAATTCAATACATCGTCACATCATCAATGGGTTCGAGATCGACCACAAGTACAGTTTCTAAATTAAGCAACTGACATATGTGGAGAGCTAGTGTCACAATTGATATGTTTGTCCTGCACACCGCCCCCCATCCAGTGAGCAGCAGTGGATAGGTTACAATCACTTAGTTACTACCTACAGTAAACTGGGGATATTTGGCTAAGATTTCTGGTAGCAGATCATTTTGGATGAAATATTTACTCATCTCTGGAACATTTGTTACAGAATTGTCTCTGAATTCACGTATCTTGTCGCACTCCATAGTGTATAACAAATCACTGGTAACGGGAATTGCCAAAAATTTGGCAATACTTAATGAGATTGATAGTTGAAAAAAGAGAAAATGATCTAAATACCAATAGAACAAGAGAGCATGGGTGGATTCTCGAGAAACAAATGAACCCTAGAGATGCTAGAAAATTGTCTTTTATCATTATTACATAACAATGGGTATAAATTCGATAAGTTTAGATTCAGGAAAACCTGGGTAAATACTGGTTCAGTAACAGGGTTGTTGATTTGTGGAACCAATTACCGCGTACCGTGGTGGAGGTGGGGTCCCTTGATTGTTTCAAACATGGGTTGGACATGTATATGAGTGGGATTGGGTGGTTATAAATAGAAGCTGCCTCGTATGGGCCAATAGGCCTTCTGCAGTTACCTTTGTTCTTATGTTCTTATCTTTACCACCTTTAGGGTCAGGGGGGCCTGACAGCGCTGGGGATTCGTAGTCCTAAGGTTCCGGGTTCGATCCCAGGTGGAGGCGGAAACAAATGGGCAGAGCTTTTATTTCACCCTGATGCTCCTGCTCACCTAGCAGTAAATAGGTACCTGGGAGTTAAACAGCTGCTACGGGCTGCTTCCTGGGGATGTGTAACAAAAAGGAGGCCTGGTCAAGGACCGGGCCGCGGGGGCGCTAAGCTCCGAAATCATGCCAAGATAACCTCAAGATAGCATAAGAATAGTGGGAAAGTGGAATGAACTAAAGGAACAGTTGCTAGGACAAAGCTTTACAATGTCAACAGTAACATCCATGACATCAACTCCAGTCATAAATTTAGAAAAAGATTTGAGAGGAAAATAGGCCGGTAATTATTGCCTTATACCATCAGCGGCTAGAGGTACTGCTCGATCCTGCAGGCACAAATAGGCGAGTACACACACACACACACACACACACACACACACACACACACACACACACACACACACACACACGACTCTACAACACTCGGCAAGCGCCGGTGGCTATGTGGATAGCACACTGCACACGTAATCCTGTGGCCCTGGTTCGATTCCCGGCGTCGGCGAGAAACAAAGATGGGCAGAGTTTCTTTCACCCTGACGTCCCTGTTACCTAGCAGTAAATAGATACCTGGGAGTTAGACAGCTGTTACAGGCTGCTTCCTGTGTGTGTGTGTGTGTAAAAGAAAAAGAAATAGTAGTAACAGTTGATTGACAGTTGAGAGGCGGGTCGAAAGAGCGGAGCCCCACCCCCACAAGCACAACTAGGTGAATGCACAGCACAATCACACACAACACAGCTGTATAGAACAGTTGTCGTTGGCTATCACTCGTCTAGGGGGGGGGGGTTAAGGAGCCGGGAATGAATGTGACAGAGCTCATGACTCTACTCATGACTCTTTGATAACTTGACATGACACAACATGACAAAACTAGTCAAACAATTTATTTGGTTATTAATGACAAGGTTGTTTTCCTCTATCATTATAACACGTATGAACATAATGAAATTGCAGAAGCCAACTTCATCCTACCGACCCATGTGAGGAAGCTCGTATTTATATCCACCCAAACTTATTCACGCGTGTGTAACCTACGCTTGAAACAATCCAGTGTTCAGTCAAATGATGCACACAAGATACATTGGGATATGTTGTTACCGTTCCCCAGCTGGTGCTCCACACTTTTCTCCAGTTTACCTGGCCGCTAATGGTTTAGTTTACTGCTGCCAGTTTGGTATACCAAGAGTTTTGTGAGTGAAGTTTGAAATTTTGAAAATTAGGAAAGAGTTTGGTTAACCTTCTGAACAATTATTATTTTTTGTAGTAAACTTTGAGTTCCATCTATTTTTCATAATTGTATGATAATTGTTGGTTAATCAGAAAGCAATTAATTTCCAGCAGCGCCACAGTTCTCTGGTTGTTGAGTGCTGGTGTGTGTGTGTGTGTGTGTGTGTGTGTGTGTGTGTGTGTGTGTGTGTGTGTGTGTGTGTGTGTGTGTGTGTGTGTGTGTGTGTGTGTGTAGTGTCAGGTTGTCTGGTACAGTGTTTAGCGTGTTCTAGTGAGGCAGTGTGTGGTGCACTCTGCCTCACTAGACGGTGCGGTCACCACGTTCCTGAACAACATGGGTTCAGGGATGGCAAGTCCTGCCTCACAGGATTAATTGAATTCTACGACCAGGCAACGATCGCCCCGCGCTTCGCTTGCGATTTGGCCTGGGTTCGTATCCTTGCCGGGGAGGATTGACTGGGTAGCAATCCTTAACTCTGTACTAATCCTTAACTCCTCTGTACACCCATCAGTGAATAGGTACCTGGTTGCTAAACGATTTGGCAGGTCGTATTCCGTATTAATATTAGAGGACCTTTCCAAAACGCTGTGCGTACTAGTGGCTTTACAAGAATGTGAACTAATATATAACTATATTTTATATATATATATATATATATATATATATATATATATATATATATATATATATATATATATATATATAATAGTTTTTAACATTTTTACTAATTACCTTTAGTAACTTTTTGGAGCAATGAATTGATTACGTAACCTTCTAATTGATGCCAGGCTGGTGTGTCTTCTCATTATGAAGGTCAGGTGTGACCTCTGTAGGGGGGGGGGGGAGGACATGACCTCTGTAGTGGGGGGGGGGGGAGGAAAAAATGGCCTCCCGAAGAGCTCTTCAGGCGAGGATGTCCTCTTGGAAAACATTGTTCTGAAAATCGGCCAAAAGTTTACATTTTATACGAGGCTTAACAGCGATAGGTTTGGTGTTACTGCTTGCCTTGTTTGACCCACTTGTTGTAATGGCCAAACTGCCCGCACGTAGTTCAAAACAAAGACTTAGCAATGTGAGCCTTTATCGACCGACGTCTTCCCCAGGTGTGTGATTGTTCTTGTTGTTTTAGATTCAGCTACTTAGGACAAAAGTTCCAAAGTAGCACGGGCTATGGTGATCCCGTAGTGTACTTACCTGGCACAGGAGCGGGGCTGACCACACTCAGGTGTGTGACTTTTTCAGGAACTTTATTGGAGTGAAGGAGAGATGAGGAGGTAGCGAGCGAGGAGGGTAGGAAGAGAGTGGGAGATGGCCCGTGAGCGAACACATGAGAGAGAACAAACGAACAAGAAAGAGAGTGATTTACTAAGAAAGAAAGAAAGCGAGAGATGGAAGGAAGCGAGAGAGACAGAGAAGGGAGCTCTGGAGATTTTATATAAAAATATATATAATATATATATATATATATATATATATATATATATATATATATATATATATATATATATATATATATATATATATAAAATATATATATATATATAATAATGTGCTCACTCCTACTTTATACGCCTATACCTTTTGTGCTTATATATGGAGTTACTATAAATTAGGTATACTATTGAAGAATGTAGCAAAAATACCACAACTAGAAATAACTATCACAAATACTCAGGAAACGTGTATCTAATTGAAAATGATGTACTGCCAGAAATTTGAGTGACGAGTTTGTTTACTGAAAGTGTTGCCTGCTGTAGGCAGGTGAGTGCTCCACGCCGCCCACTGGGCGGGGCGCGCGAGAGGCAGGTCACTTACTTTAATATAACTAACTTGCCACAAATGTAAACTGCTTAACTTAGATAATGCTCTGGCCCAGTTTATTGGTCTCGTTATTTGACACAGAAGCCCGACACATTTGGGGCCCATAATAACCTAATTAAACTCGCTACAAGTATCACTCATTGTGTTAGGGACATGACGTTGTGTTAGGGTTGGGGATATAAGTCACGGATATGTTAGGTAGATGAAGAATGTGAATAGACCGTTAATATATTGATACAAAGCTGGTGTCGGAGTTATCAAGGCTGTATCTTGTGGGGTCCATCTCCGGAGCCTATTATGTGTCTCGGTCCATGTTTCCCGCCACCGCTCGCAGCACTGGTACTGTGTACATGCTAAATGGGCAATAATACATGAATACCAGGTTTACCCAACAATTAAATCACATAAATATACTGTTTAAACAACGACCTGTTGAATAAAGTCCAAATGAATAACCGGCGCTCATGATACACTCGGCAACATATCAATATTAGGTTCACAGCACAAACGTTTCTACCCAATTCTTCTCCAGGAAATGACACTGACACCCGCCTAGTTAACAATTCGGTAAGTGAAAGAGGTTAATTAGCGCGTGGGGCTGAACATCGTTGGTGGGTTAATGGGCGAATCATTAATGGGTGATCTGGGTTCGTAACCCTGGTAGGGGGACCGGGGGCGGGGCCATGGAGAACTCTCCCGCTGTGATGTAAGATGATCCCTGGCCGCTGATTGGTGGCTGCCACCCACGGGGCGGGGCCTCTTGAGATCTCCCGTATGGTGGACCAGCCTCATGGCTTCTCTCTCATATATGAGGAATAAGTCATTAACTATAAGTGCCGCTCGCACTCCATAAACAAGTACACAGTAATGCTCACAGACTTTTTATTTATAGTATCATATCTCCGGCGCAAATACGGTAAAGTTCATAATAAGTTATTATACAAGAAGCGTGTAGTGTGTGGGATGAGATAGGAGCGCCTTGGGCACCATGAGAGGGGTGAGAAGATGGTATTAAAGAGGTGGAGCAGTAGAGGTATGGGTGAGTGATGGGGGAGGTGTAGTGTTGAAGGGGGCAGGTGTAGGCGCAGAGGGCGAGCCTGGAGGCCGAGGGTACGGCGGCGGGCCTGCTGACCGCACACTTTGACGGCTTGTCATTCTGAGTTGCGTTACGGCCGCGTCAAGACGGTGGCAGCTCCTGCGGTCTGCTGGCCGTCGCTCCTGTGGCAGGTAAGAACCTTGTTGCTCATTCATTCGTGTCTCCAGCTGACCGCAGCGGATAATTCTTACCCCAGAAGGGATATAACATTCTACGGGGCTTGTGTAAGCCTAAGGTGCTAGGCGGCAGTGTAGCCTACGTTGAATGCAAAACTCTGACTTCAATATTTATATGAATTTCGACTTTTTGTTGAGATGTCGAGCTAATTCAAATACGTGATGTGTATGTCATATACAATTTGACTTTTTAAATCGTATGAAGTAAAAAAAAAACATGAAAATGTTTTAGAACGGAGTTTTTTCGGGTTGAAGTTGGTTGTGGCGGTCTTTAAAAGTTTGATATATTGCATGATATCTAAGTAAGACAGAAGCCTGGTGGGAGAGGTGGTGGCTCGTCCCACCCGACCATGTTCCTCTTGTCTAAGATTTAGTTACTGTGAACTAAAAGTTGCAAGTAGCACGGGTTATGGTGAGCCCGTAGTGGACTATCACCGTCACTTGCGTCGGCTCTACTGATTACCGTCTACAAGTGTGTGTCAGTTTGAGCGACTGTGGGTAACGCTTTATTTGTTAATTGGTATTTAATGGTCAGATGCCAGTGTTAAGCATGGAATATT
Source organism: Procambarus clarkii (assembly GCF_040958095.1). Taxonomy (NCBI): domain Eukaryota; kingdom Metazoa; phylum Arthropoda; class Malacostraca; order Decapoda; family Cambaridae; genus Procambarus; species Procambarus clarkii. Next base: position 20,956,461 of record NC_091158.1, read on the forward strand.
CTTATTGAATAGTGCTCGAGACATGATTTTTTATTATATCAATCTTGTGCGTGTGTGTAATTGCGTCTGTATAATATCCAATAGAACTAAATACCTTTTAAGTATTTAATTTTGTACAAAGGAGCTCGGTTGAGGAGTAGTCACAATTAGTGTCAACTTCTGGCGGTGGCTTAGCAGACTGTTGTGGGTCCTGGTGGTGCAGCCTGTAGTGTGTCTCCTGGTGGTGCTGCAGCCTGTAGTGTGTCATTACCTAAGTGTAGTTACAGGATGAGAGCAAGGCTCGTGGTGTCCCGTCTTCCCAGTACTCTTTGTCACATAACACCTTGAGCTTTTTCACCTGGAGCTTTTTCTGAACTTTTCGAGTTTCCTTGTATGTTTCTTTAGATGGGAGCACCATGATGGGACGGTATTCTCAAACTGGTACTTGCTTAGTTGTATTTTCCTAGCTGTGCTTGCGAGGGTTGAGCTTTGGCTCTTTGGTTCCACCTCTCGGCTGTCAGTCAACTGGTGTACAGGATCCTGAGCTTACTGGGCTCTATTATATCTACATTTGAAACTGGGTATGGCGTCTGCCTCTACCACATCACTGCCTATGTCCCTGTGGCTTATTTGGGTACCAAGTTTCCATTTGTGTCCCCCGAGTCGTGCATCGTAGCTCATAACTCTCAGCTGTGTGCGTGTGTGCTTATATATATATAATGGCTGGTTATATCTCTTAGGTTATATATGTATGTGTACTCACCTAGTTGTGCTTGCGGGGGTGCAGCTCTGGCTCTTTGGTCCCGCCTCTCAACTGTCAATCAACAGGTGTACAGGTTCCTGAGCCTATTGGGCTCTATCATATCTACACTTGAAACTGTGTATGGAGTCGGCCTCCACCACATCACTTCCTAATGCATTCCATTTGTCAACCACTCTGACACTAAAAAAGATCTTTCTAATATCTCTGTGGCTCATTTGGGCACTCAGTTTCCACCTGTGTCCCCTAGTGCGTGTGCCCCTTGTGTTAAACAGCCTGTCTTTATCAACCCTGTCGATTCCCTTGAGGATCTTGAATGTGGTGATCATGTCCCCCCCCTAACTCTTCTGTCTTCCAACGAAGTGAGGTTTAATTCCCGTAGTCTCTCCTCGTAGCTCATACCTCTCAGCTCGGGTACTAGTCTGGTGGCAAACCTTTGAACCTTTTCCATTTTAGTCTTATGCTTGACTAGATATGAGTGTATGTATGCATGTGTGTGTGTGTGTGTGTATATATATATATATAATATATATATATATATATATATAATATATATATACATGTTATATATATAATACATATATATAAATAATAATAAATATATAATATATAAATGAATTGCCTACATTGTTCAAATTGTTTCAAACCAAAATACCGTGTACAGTTGATTTACATAATATTTGTAAAAATTAAAATTAAAAATGAACAGAAAGTGTGCTAAAGTCAGTTAATATAACAAGAAGCTAATAAAGCAGTTGCCATTGTTGTACCGAGACAGCTATTCATTGCTACTTCATCAACCTGAGTATATGCTGAATCATTCATTATAAGCAAACAGTCATTACCAGCTAATGGGACCTCGGTTTAAATTATTGGTGAGCTAATACTCATCTTGTGTACTCGCCTAGTTGTGCTTGCGGGGGTTGAGCTTCGTATCTTTGGTCCCGCCTCTCAACTGGTGTACAGATTCCTGAGCCTACTGGGCTCTATCATATCTACATTTGAAACTGTGTATGGAGTCAACTTCCACTGCCTAATGCATTCCAGTTGTTAACTACTCTGACACTGAAAAATTCTTTCTTACTGTCTTTGTGGCTCATTTGGGTACTAAGTTTCCACCTGTGTCCCCTTGTTCGTGTTCCACCCATGCTAAATATTTTGTCTTTGCCCACCCTGTCAATTCCTTTGAGAATTTTGTAGGTGGTGATCATGTCTCCCCTTACTCTTCTGTCTTCCAGGGACGTGAGGTTTAGCTCTCGTAGCCTCTCCTCGTAGTTCATACCTCGGTTCTGGGACTAGTCTGGTGGCATTTATTTACCTCTTATAAATATATATATATATATACACATATATATATATATACACAAATATATATATATATACACACATATATATATACACATAAATATATATATATACATATATATGCCTAATAAGCCAAGTTTTCATGAATTAATATATTTTCTCAATTTTTTTCTTATGAAATGATAAAGCTACCCATTTCATAATAAATGAGGTCAATTTTTTTTATTGGAGTTAAAATTAACGTAGATATATGACCGAACCTAACCAACCCTACCTAACCTAAGCTAACCTATCTTTATAGGTTAGGTTAGGTAGCCGAAAAAGTTGTTGGGTTAGATTAGGTAGGTTAGATAGTCGAAAAAACATTAATTCATGAAAACTTGGCTTATTAGGCAAATCGGGCCTTGCATAGTAGGCTGAGAAGTGCGTTCTGGCTACTAGGTACGACATATATATATATATATATATATATATATATATATTGTGACGGTAACGCGTTGGTGTTCGGCTGTTTCAAAAGCTAGGGGTATGGCCTCGTCACATAAAAGAAAAAAAAAGAAAAAAGCTGGAACTTTCGTCTGTGGTAAGGTAATGGGAAGACACACAAAACACAAGTAAATTTAACAATGAAATTTTAATTACGTTAGAAAAGCAAAACATGAATAAAATTGGACATAAAAATTGTAACAGATAAATCAATCAAACAAAATAATAAGAATAATCACTGGCAAATGAAAAGTTACGTTAATACAAGTGAATAATAGCAAAGTAAATATATTGGTGCAGGAATATTGGCTTCAAGCTGCCACCTCCCTTAGTACACGTAAGCCAAGGCTTAGTCTACCAATGAGACGTGTTAACTTGTGGAGAGCACGATATATTCTGCCTTCCTTGGGTCGCAGTAGCTCAGACATCAGCTTGTGTGGCGGGTGGAGGAGCAGGTGCGACAGGCACCAGCCAATCAGCGATAGGCAGGCGATGGACAAGCAGTTTGCCGGTTTGAGTGGCGGAGGTGGAGCAGGTGTCCCGGTGCTGGATACGTTTTGCTCTCTGGCAAAACTTGTTGTTGTACTTGTTGGATATATCTTCTATATTAGTCGTTTCTGGGACGTAGTTTGGAGGGAAGAGCAGGCTCAATCTCTCTTGAGAGATTATCGTCACAATATATATATATATATATATATATATATATATATATATATATATATATATATATATATATATATATATATATATATATATATATATATATATATATAATTACAAGTCTTACATTTGTACAGCCACTAGCAGGCATAGCGTTTCGGGCAAGTCCTTAATCTTAATTTTCCCTGGAATACGACCCGCCAAATCGTTTAACAACCAGGTACTCATTCACTGCTGGGTGAACAGAGGTTACAGTTAAAGATTTGCGCCTAATTAATCCTCCCCGGCCAGGATACAAACCCACAACCCGTCCTCGACTCGAGTCCATTCCATCCAGCGGTCGACCCCACAGACGCATTCATAATTTTTTAAATGCTGTTCATTCAAAACGGGAATTTTCTCAAATATAAATTAATATTATAATATATTAGCATATTGTGCATTTATAGGCATGTTAGGTTAGGTGTTTAGGTTCTGTTGAAGATTATTTGTATTTGTAGTACGTGGGTGAAGTATTTACAGCGTCGTTGTTTGAACAAAAGTCGTCAGTGAAGCACTTGTTCCGGAAGTGTTTCGACGTCATCAGTTGTGAGTCGTGTGTAAACCGTTTATCATTCATAAACAACTGAGGTTTGGCGGGTGCATGGAATGACTTTTGGGTCTTTGGCTGCAGGACGGGCTGTTTATAGAATTGTGATTCAACTAGAGGACGTGAGCGAAGCACTTGGTCGAGAAGTATTCGAACGTAGCCCGTCCTCCAAACAAAGAACCAAAAGTCATTCCATTCCAAGTGGTTGGGCACCATTCCTCCCCCCCCCCCCCCCACACGCCATCCCAGATCCTCATCCCTTCCAAGTGCTATATAATTGTACCGGCTTAGCGCTTTCCCCCGATAATTACCTTACTTTACCTTGGACACAATTAAAGTCTTGTATTTTGGTCTGGGTTCAAATCACCTCGTTTGCTCATGAAATACATCTCAAGTACCAGGGAAAATTAGGTAATGAAAATATCAATTTCACTGATATTTCACTTAAATATCAGTGCAAATAGGCAAGGAGTTGTAAGTGAGGATGTTACAAGATGTCGTCACATGACGCCAGGCACTCCTCAGTACTACACAACACACAGCGTTATCGCCCAATAACGCAGAACGGTGAGGTAAAGATCGGCAGGATAGTTGTGCTTTACAGCGACACAGACGTGAGCTGACATGAGTAAAGTCGCTGAAGATACTGTAAGTTGCTGACCATGATCTCTGCTGCCAGGCTTTACTTCCGCTTCACTTTTCCCAAACTGTTTTATTTTATTGCTGACATGTTTGTTCGGAGATCACTGTAAATATAGATAGATAACTTCTGTTTTGTTAGGTAAGAGCAATCTACGTTAGTTGTAGGCAATTAACGTCAAAGAAATTTGCATAGCGTTAGTTGAAGGCAGTAGGAGGTTAGTTGATGGGTAGGAGCAGTTGGCGTCAGTTAAGGGCAAGTAACGTTGGATTAAGAAAGTTAACGTCAGGTAACGGAAGGTAAGGCCAGGTTATCCCCGGTTAAGCAGGTAAGACGCCGTGACAGCCGCTGTGAAGCCAGCAGTGTGCGTGAGGACTTGTGGGACGGCTGAGGCTGAGTAATGTCCGCGGCCGACGTCCCGTGGCCAAGGGTGTGTGTGGGTGTAGGGCCCGCCAGGGGTGTGTGTGTGGGTGTAGGGCCCGCCAGGTGAGGAGGTTGAGTAATGAGGCTTTACTCTGAGTCACCTTCTCCCTGGTGCTTCTTCACCTCCGTGGCCTGGGAGAGGGGAACGGGGTGGGGGTTGAGGCCGCACGCAGGTACGGGAACAGACTGGCCCATGAGTGTGTAAGTGAGCGACTCCTGCGAGGAGGCGCGTCTTGACCAGGGAGAAGATCAGACTGGGAGTCGTCAGTAGCGCTCGGCTCCCTGCTCTCTAAAAGAATATTTGTAAAGTAATAATGAACTAGGTTGCGACCTTTCCCTGGGAAGAAGTGAGGTGTGAAATGGGTTGGTGGTGTGCGAGGGTGGTAGTACACCCAGGGAGCTGGTAATGAGACTAGCGGGTGTCACCATAGTGTGGTGTGTCGGTGCTCACGTGGTGACGGTCTCAGTGTGGTACACAGCCCAGGCCGGAGTGCCACAATAGGCGAGTCATGTCTCAAGTACACAGCTTAACTTTAAATAAAACACTTTAATTATCACATCAAATAGGATAAGAGCACGTTGTGCTGGGGTTGTATAGTGCAATATATATACTTTCCTCCAGTATGTTCCATATGTATATTATTTGATATCTCGTCGTCTTTCTAGCGAATACATTTGGAGTGCTTTGAGACCATCCCAATAATTTAGGTGCTTTATCTCGTCTATGTGTGCCGTATATGTACTCTGTACCCCTTCTATTTCAGCAATCCTCTCCTGCTCTGAAGGGCGAAGTGAGTACTGAGCAGTACTCAAAACGGAACAGCACAAGTGATTTGAAGAGTACAACCATTGTGATGGGATCTCTGGACTTGAAAGTTCTGTACACTTGTTGGGGTCTTCAGCGCCTCCTCCTCCTCACCCACTTTGTAAAAGAAAAATAGTATTATTTGAAAAACTAATTACATATAATTCTTGTCTTGTGTTGGATCAGATCAGGTCTGGGTCAGGTTCAGTTTAGATCAGGCCAGGTTAGATCAGGGGCTAGGCTAGAGTAGGTCAGGTCTAGTTTAGGTTAGATCAGATATAGTCAGGTCAGGTGTCGTGCTAACATAACGTGAAGCCATAGTCAAGGTGCGGCCGTTCTCACAAGCACAATTAGCAAGTGTTCCGTATTGTGAAATAATAAAGTTTCTTTATTACAGATTAAAGTTTATATATAAAGCCAGGTGAGACCCGGCTGTCCATACACTGTACCGCCTGCACATGGGGCAGAGTCCCTGGTGCAGGCTACAGGTGTGCACCAGGTGTTTGTCGTTTTTGTTGGCCTGTTCCTGGAGGAGTTTCAGTTTTTACAGGACTCCTCTTAAGTATATGGTCACGCTACTGTGGCCAGCTGTACCCTGATAGCGGTTCCACACTGTCTCTGTACTGTTATCTTGAGCCCCGACCCTCCCCTTGCCACCCTTGGCCAGACCCACCCCTGGCCAGACCCAACCCTCTGGTAGCTGAGTGGACAGCGCGCTGGACTCGTAATCCTAAGGTCCGGGCTCGATCCCCAATGATGGCAGAAACAAAAATGGGCAGAGTTTCGTTCACCCTGATGCCCCTGTTACTTACTGTTACTTAGCAGTAAATAGATACCTGGGAGTTAGACAGCTGTTACGGGCTGCTTCCTGTGTGTGGGGGGGAGGGGGAATAGTTAGTAACAGTTGATTGACAGTTGAGAGGCGGGCTGATAGAGCAGAGCTCAACCCTCGCAAGCACAACTAGATGAATACTTCTGGCAAGACTACGAACCAAGACCCAAGCTATAGTCAGTTTGCCAAATAGGGCACCTGGTCCTAACAGTCTAATGGATTGAGGACCTGATCCTCAAAGAATCAAATTGGATGAGGCCGCGGACCACTCTTCACCCGGCGACACAATCTATACACATTAGGAGCAGGTGCAGGATGACCGTGGACGTCGTCCCGCCTAACACACACACTGATTACCTGATTAACACCTCCGGGCCCGTCCCCCCACACCCCAGCTCCCCTGGTGAGGCAGCAGGTGACTGTGAGACCTCCCCCACACCCCCAGCTCCCCTGGTGAGGCAGCGGGTGACTGTGAGACCTCCCCCACGCCCCCAGCTCCCCTGGTGAGGCAGCGGGTGACTGTGAGACCTCCCCCACACCCCCAGCTCCCCTGGTGAGGCAGCGGGTGACTGTGAGACCTCCCCCACACCCCCAGCTCCCCTGGTGAGGCAGCAGGTGACTGAAGAAAGAACTAAGGTATTAATGCTTAGCAATTCCAAAATAATTACAATGCAATTCAAACATATAAATGACATAAAATGTATTTATCAGATTAAATAATAATTTGGCAGTTATCAAACATTTACGCAACCACTTACGAAACCTGTACATCTGTCAACAAACATGACTGTTTACATTTACTAAGGAGTTTACGAGCGTGGACACTTCACAAACCATTGTTATTATCGTCATAAACAAGCTCGTAGTGCTTCAGAGCTCATCAGCTGTTTGATGAATGTAAACAACGCCGTCGTGCTTGAGTGACGATGCACAGGTTTCGGAAGTTGATGCGTAAGTGCTTGATGAGTCTTGGTCGGGGTGTGGAGGGCGTGACTGGAAGGCCAAGAGTGTGCAGGTGAGGTGTTGGGTGGGGGGGGGGGGCGGAGAGGGATGGGAATCCGACACAAATGTGAGAGATGTGTTGTGTGTGACGGGCAGCGGGACGTTTATGGCTCCCAACAGTTATAATGAGTCCCTGTTGACGGGAGACTGATCCTGGTTCCTTCCACCCTCCCTCCCTCTCCCCCCCTTCCCCCCCCCCTCTCTCTCCCTCTCCTCTCTCTCTCTCTCTCTCTCTCTCTCTCTCTCTCTCTCTCTCTCTCTCTCTCTCTCTCTCTCTCTCTCTCTCTCAGCAAATGCAATGAAATGAAGATAGGTGTAGGGAGCAGGAGACCAGATACAAGGTATCATTTGGGAGATGAGATACTTCAAGAATCAGAGAACGACCTGGGGGTTGATATCATGCCAGACCTGTCCCCTGAAGCCCATAGCCCCTCACAGTTTATCAAGAGGATAAAATCAGTGGCATATGATAGGTTGGCCAACCTAAGAACGGCTTTAGAAACTTGTGTAAGGAATCATTCAGAACTTTGTATACCACATATGTCAGACCAATCCTGGAGTGTGCAGATCTAACATGGAGTCCATATCTAGTCAAGCATAAGACTAAACTGGAAAATGTTCAAAGGTTTGCCACCAGACTAGTACCCGAGCTGAGAGGTATGAGCTACGAGGAGAGACTAAGCGAATTAAACCTCACGGTGCTGGAAGACAGAAGAGTTAGAGGGGACATAATCACAACATACAAGATTCTCAAAGGAATTGATAGGGTAGATAAAGACAGACTATATAACTCAAGAAGCACACGCACAAGGGGACACTGGTGGAAATTGAGTGCCCAAATGAGCCATAGTCATTAGAAAAAAACTTTGTTTAGTGTCAGAGTAGTTGACAAATGGAATACACTAAGAAGTGATGTAGTGGAGGCGGGCTTCATAAACAGTTTCAAGTGTAGATATGATAGAGCCCAATAGGCTGAGGAATCTGTCCACCTGGGAGCCGGTCGGCCGAGCGGACAGCACGTTGGACTTGTGATCCTGTGGTCCTGGGTTCGATCCCAGGCGTCGGCAGAGAAACAATGGGCAGAGTTTCTTTCATCCTATTCCCCTGTTACCTAGCAGTAAAATAGGTACCTGGGTGTTAGTCAGCTGTCACGGGCTGCTTCCTGGGGGTGGAGGCCTGGTCGAGGACCGGGCCGCGGGGACACTATAAAAGCCCCGAAATCATCTCGAGAGAAGATCTCAAGATAACCTGTTGATTGACAGTTGAGAGGCGGGACCAAAGAGCCAGAGCTCACCCCTCCTTCCCCCGCAAGCACAACTAGGTGAGTTCACACACGTTAAGTGAGAAGGTGGTGGAGGCCAAAACTGTCAGTAATTTCTAAGCTTTATATGACAAACAGTACTGGAAAGACGGGACATCTCTCATCCTGTAACTGCACTTAAATAATTACAGTGAGAGCGCGCGCGCGCAATCACGGAAGGTATAAAGTTTGAGAATTTTAGTGGTAGAATGTTGAGTGTTGGAGAGCGGCGGTGTATGTGTAGTGTGGGCGAGGGAGGTGTGGACGCTGGTGAGTGGCGGGTGTCGCCGCCGCCGCCACTGATACCTGGTTATCGCTGACCCCCCCCCCCCTCCCGCCAGGGGAGGAGGAAGGGGTGCACCATGCACCGGGAGGTAATGGAGCGGGTTATAGTAGAGGGGAGACTTACTCACCTTACGTGGGGGGGGGGGGCACAGTCAATGTTTAACTACTCGGTGGCCAAAGGAACCCTTTCTCGTGTTTATATTGCATCTACTTCACTGTTTCTCAACATTATGTCGCTCCCGAATGTTATTGCTTGAAACTAGTTCTTGCTCGTGTATGGAATTTATGATGGTGAGTGTCTGCGCTGGTCCCTGTGAACACACTCGCCGGGGTCGGCCTCAGAGGCACCTCTTGACCTAAGTGTCTCTCATCTGCCCAGTTTGGAGCCGTGTAATTGTGTTCGTAGGTCATTTAATTTGATTGTGATGGTGTTGATATGAGAGGCGCAGCAGGTGTTGTGCTTGTCCAGTCAGATGGCTCTCCGCTCAGTGGTGTGGCTGTTCCCTCTCACTCGTCCAGCACCAGAGCACCAGGCACTCCCTCTACCAACACCAGGCTTCAGCTGACCTACCAGCCGCCACACATTATAGCTTTGGGAAGCTTTGAGCACCAAGTATTGTGTGTGTGTGTGTAATTTAAGAAATTTAATAGACAAGTTCGGCAGGATATTTTGTGTCGGAATCCATGTTAGTTTTCCATTAGCGTGTTTTGGTCCTCAAAAAAATTAACATGTTTAATTGCTGTAATTATTTTTCCCTGACACCGATGTCGAAGTAATTATTATGATCATTTACCGTCATCTTTCTTGAGATTACAAAGTAGTCGTTAAGGCTTGGAGTCTTTAGATAATTAGATTATTACTTTCTTGAGCAGGTGTGACACTCGCCAGGTAAAGTTATTATGAGGAGAAAACTCCGAGTCAAATCAGAGGTCACGACCTCTCCGGAGGGTGTAGTAGCACCTCCACAGATCTTCAGTATCAGCTAATGATACTGGTTATGGCTCCAAAGGGCCACCACTTACGGGCTATTCATGCCCGTGCCACCTTTTGGGTGGCTTAATCTTCATCAGTCAGTCAATCTGAGTCAATACACAAGTTGTTGTAGTGTACCAGAAGTCTTGGCCAAGTGTCCAGAGTTTACTTACTCTGAGTAATGGCCGTGTGTGACTGCCCAGCTGGTTGGTAACTGCAGGATTGTGGAGCAGGATTTGTACCTGTGAAACTGACTCCCCACAGATGTAAATCGCCTTGTACAGGGACTGTTGTGGGGCACCTCACAGATTGTCACTCGTTCAGTTAAATGAACTATGGTGTTCAGTTTCTGTGCCCATTATGTGCCTCTGTAACCTTTTCCACCACCGCCTTCGGGATGGGTATGGGGTGCACAATAAATGATTGAACTTTTGCTCAGGTGTAGTAACACTTCTTCACACTTCCTGTTAGTGGCTTCTCTCCAGTTTAACTTCTAACATGTTTTGACGTTGAAGCTGACGTGGTCTCATTATATCGTTCACTTGGGATGCTCAGTGACAACAGGCGGCGCTTTATTTGGAAATGTTACTCATATCCTACGTTATTCATATTGATTTAATATACGTAAATAAAAATCTCGACTTTACAAACCTCGCCGCTTAATATTCGGTCAATATATTACAACAGTTTAGTGACGCTGGGAACGCTTGGGAGGACAGACTGTTCCACCCCCCCCCCCTACCACCTACAAGACGCCCCCCCCCCCCTCTATCCAGCACCGAGAGCAACTGGGTGTGTGACGGGTGGTGTGTGACGGGTGGTGTATGACAGTGTGTGGGGTCCGCTTGGTGACCCGGGCCACGGTAAGGTGGCCGTCTGGTCCTGTATGGACCAATTACCTCCGCTCACCCGACCATTGGCTTAAGTAATGGAATTTGGTGAGGAACTGGCGGTGGCAGTTGGGGCGGCCATCTCCGGCCAGATTACCGGAGGTCCGCCTTACCTGCCCCACAGACCGGCCTTTTCCGGCTCCTAGTTTGGTCCTTATACGTGGCCGCCTGCTGTCACTATCCTGCGGTGTGTGTGTGTGTGTGTGTGTGTGTGTGTGTGTGTGTGTGTGTGTGTGTGTGTGTGTGTGTGTGTGTGTGTGTGTGTGTATGTGTGTGTGTGTGTGTGTGTGTGTGTACTCGTCTAATTGTACTCACCTAGTTGTGCTTGCGGAGGGTTGAGCTTTGTGTGTGTGTACTCGCCTCTGTGCATGCAGGATCGAGCTATAGCTCTTGGACCTCGCTTTTCTAGCCGTTGGTTGTCTAAAATTGTATTTTTCTGTTTTAGTCAAAAATACTTATCTTGTATTGTTGCAATTTCTGTTGTTCCATCCATCAGCTAATTATCATTTCTGTACCCTCTTTTTCAATCAAATTTATGCTTTTATCTCAATTAGTTTTAGGTTTTAGTCCAAGTGTTTTTCCTCACACCTTGTCCGAAACGCTGCGCGTATTAGTGACTTTAGACATATGTATTAGCTCTGTGTAGAAATCCAACATTCTCTTTATAACTAATTTTGAATGTATGTACTTTTACCCGAGTAAACATCTTATCTTGATTGTTGCCGCCGAAGGCGGCTAGTTTATTGTGCACCCCATACTCATCCTGTGAGCGGTAGCGCAAAAAGCATTACAGAGGGCACAAAAGGTCTTTATCAGACCTCATCTTAGATTATTACATAAACAATTTCGAATCTAATCTAATGGAATGACTCCCGGCCTATTTATCATGCCTGCTTTCAAAGTTATGATTGAAGTGAGCCTTTACAATCTGCTCCTTTAGGTCATTCCATTTATTCACCATCCTTACGCTAAAAGAAAACTTTCTAACATCTGACACATCTTAGTCATAAGCTTCAATCCGTGCCCCCTTGTTCAATTGTTATTCATTGTGAACATTTCCACTGTTTCCACCTTGTCAATCCCTCTAAGTATTTTATACGTCTGTATCATGTCCCCACTCTCCCTCCTCTTTTCTAACGTCATCAGGTTTAGTTCCTTCAGTCCCTATCATAAGAAGTGCTGAGGTAGAATTATAGAATTCTGTTTGCCAGAATGGGAGGGATTACCTGGTACTTTCCTATGACACTTCGGCGCCCCTACTACGCTTCGTTGATGAGGTGTTGGAGTGCTGGAGTGTGACGAGTGTTCCATACTCACCCTGGCCGAGTATGGACCAGGGTGAGCCCGGAACCAACTGTGTGTTACAGCCTTCATATGGACTTTATTGATGAGTATTTACGTGCATGTTGAGTGAACATGTTGCAGATGCGAGTCAGCCTAGGAGTGAAAGATGGTTTATAAAGCTATATTCCAGGGGGAAGGCATTGCCAGCATGAAGCTGTTAATAGCTGAGCGCCTTATGTTATGGGTGCCAATTTGTCGTTGTCCACGAAGTTGAGCAACGTGGAGAACCTTGAAAATTGTTCTCTCTGTCTCTCTCTCTCTGTCTTACACACCTGGCCAGGTGTGTGCTGTGGAGGCAAGAGTAAGGAAGACTTGGTCTACCAGTAAACTAAAAAATTACACATTTTGGGGTGCAGGATAAAGCTCAGTAGAGCATTAAGAACATAATAAAAAGTTGCAGTAAGATGAGAGGAGTCGGTATGTAGCGAGGAAGTGTCAGCGGTGAGGCTGTGAGTGGCAGCTGCCTCCTCCTGCCACGGTCTGACGGCTCAGTGGACACCGCTCTGAATTCGTCGTCCTATGGTTCTGGATTCGATCCGCCGGCGGAAGCGGAAATAAATAGGCAGAGTTGTTCACCCTGATGCCCCTGTTCACTTAGCAGGAAATAGGTACCTGGGAGTTAGACAGCTGCTACGGGTTGTTTTCTGGGGTGTAACAAAAAAAGGCCTGGTCGAGGACTGGGCCGCGGGGACGCTAAGCCCCGAAATGATCTCAAGATGACCTCCCTCGTGGCCTGACAAGGATCCCCCGCGGCTGACATAACTGACACTTTATGGCATTCTTTTATTGGGTGGCGAGAGGTGGTGATGTGCGGGGTTGTGTAGTGGAGGTTGATGGGATTGATGTGCGAGATGGTGGCGGGGTTGACTTTAGAGGAGAGGGGGGGGGGGGTGTGGTGGTCACACCTGGGGCTCGGAGACACCGCCGTAATGGACGGACACAAAAACTTGTTTATCTTGGGCCGGCACATGACGCGGGCGGCGTGTGGGAGGCGGCGCTGGCAACACTGATGCCATAAAGGTGCTCCATGCCTCTACCTGGCTCCTATGATCTCCCTCCCTCCCTTCTTCCCTCCTACCCTCCCTCCCACCCTTCTACCCTCCCTCCCTTCCTGTCATCACTTCCCCACATTATTGCCCTCACTTTGCCTCCTTCCAAACCATAGTATAGTAGTTCTCGTTATAAATAATTTACCTTAATGGAATAATATCAAGATTTTGCGATTTACTGATATTTGCCAATAATCAACAACAACAGGTACCTTGAACACAGATCTATGAGGAGTGAAAACTGAGTTCTTAGGCGGAAGTAAGAACAACATAAGAATAAGTGTAAGTGCAGAAGGCCTATTGGCCCATACGAGGCAGCTCCTGTTTATAACCACACAATCCCCACTTATCTCCCAATCAAGAGGGAGAGATCATGTCACGAGACCCGTTGTGCCGTTCTTCCCGGGAGGTGGTACAGTTCATCGTATAGAACAGTTCTACGGTGTACACAACACAGTACCGTGACCGCGCACAGTGCGCTCCACTCTTGCATTTATCCAGTCCTCTCGTCGTTTCGTAAAAGAGGAAAACGCCGGAATTTGTATTTCCATAAACTGGCACTAGAAGTGTGTTGACATTGAGCAGAAAAGACAATGCCATGTGCTACAGGCACCCTGACACACTCTGGGGGTGCTACAGGCACCCTGACACACTCTGGGGGTGCTACAGGCACCCTGACACACTCTGGGAGTGCTACAGGCACTTGTACACACTCTGGGAGTGCATAAATTCGCTGCCTGTTGGACCGGCTTCCGAAGACCCATTATTTGTCTCATTGTCATAATTTGCTGCGCCAATCAAATCAAAAACATTATTCATAAATTTCTTCTGTTTTCAATTCTAATGGATATAATTTGACCAAAATTCTAGTAATCAGACTGGAACCGGTTTTGATGTTCATTCCGTTTGAAAGATAAAGTTTGGACTTACTAATAATGTAGTTATTACTGTCATTTAAGTAAAGCAAGCGAGAATGATCACGGTGGGTTAAAATCACTTCTACTTCAGGCCAGGTGTTGTGTGGTCCGGAGTTATCTTGTGCAAGAGCATGCAACCCTGGACGAGGTTGCACGCTCTTGTGTCGCCAGTCTTCACCTGACTATGGAATACACATATACTTTTTTGTGACTTTGATTGACAAGAGTGGCATGTTGCAATTACTCGACACCCATTTTTTTTTTTTTTGGAAGAACTTATCGGGTGTTCATATAATAGGCGGGAAGGTGTTAATGGGTCTTCAACAACTGAATATCCCGGGACATGTGACTGATATAACTATCTACCTCCACAATATGGATAGTTCTACCAGCACAGTATGGAGACTTCTACCACCGCAGTATGGATACTTCTACCGCCACAGTATGGATACTTCTACCATGATTGGCAGTTCTGTTTATGCACATAAGTACAGGATTTCCCATCCTATACTTATGGGAATGGGAAAGCCGAAGGGAAGACGGGTGACAGATGTTGACCACCGAGCCATGACATGCAGCCCGTCTCGGCACAATACGTGTCAATACTTGCAGTAAGTCACTGGGATTGTCTTGTGTCTTGTGAAACTTGAGCTGTGATAGCAGACTTTTAAGTTCACCAAGCCATTGTGTCGCACAGACTTGAGATTGCCTCACCACTGACCCGCGGCGGAGACCGTCCTACCACACACTAACAGCTGCCGTGCCATACACTGCAGAATCATTTATATATTCCAAAATGTTTGTAACATAAATTTTGTTTTAACTAATGCTTCCCGAGCAATGCCGATATGATCTATATATCATATTGTTTATTTAAATCGTCTGGCCACAAGTGTCCCCACCTGTAGGAATACTTGTAGACAATGTTGTGTAGGCACATGACCACAGACGTCACGGTCATTATTCTCCCCAATACAATACGTTATATTGACCACTCCATACACGTTCCTTCAACTCGTTTATATCCTGGATGAACTCTGTGATAGCAGTAATATGCATCATTAATGTCCAAGCCTGAGTGTGCGCGCTTTGTCCTGCCTGTCAGGGAAGCCGCCAGGCGGTATTCCCTTTGTTTCAGACGGTCAAGAGACGTGTCAAGTCATAGAGGTGCTGTGGACGAGGACTGTGTCGACCATTATAGCCGCACTACCACTAAATGTTCCCCCATAATAAACCTGTAGCGTGACATGTGGGAGCCCAACCTCATGGGAGAGGCAGTAAACCCCTCCTCATTTTACCTCCTTCCCTCACTCTACCTGTTCTCTCATTCGGCTCTCCCTCAGCCCAGCTGTTCTCTCAGCTCTCCTTCACTGTTCCTGTTGGCCCACACACGGGGTAAACAATTTTGTTTTATTGCGCTACCGCTCACAGGATAAGTATGGGGTGCACAATAAACTATAGTGGCCTCGGGGCGGTAACCAACAAGACTTTGGTAAGCAGCAATAGGCTTATCGCCCTCAGAAGACAACGTAGGCCTACACTCGGTGCTACTTGTGTCTGGGTGACAATAAACAGGTTAGTCAGAATTGTTGGATTAGTGGTGTTCCCCCGTCGTGTAGCCTACTCCGCTTGTAGCGCGCACCTCCTGATGTAACCACTTGACACAGGCACATACTTACACCCCTGGAGAATATAGCCATGGGTACCCCCACTATGGGGTACCCCCCTACCATGGGGTACCCCCCCTACCATGGGGTACCCCCCTACCATGGGGGTAAACCCCCCCCCCTCCTGCAACAGGTAAAAACGAGTGACAGAATCATTAAGTATTCTGAAGGTGATCTGCAGCTCCTCGCGGGAAACTGATAACGCGGCCACACTCAGAATTTACAACACATTGTGCAAGGCTGTTCTGAGTGCGGGTGTCAGCCACGTCCCTCTGCCTGTCTAACTATCAGCCTGTTAGGCCCCGTACACAATTTAGCAATTAAAACCTTCAAGCAATTAAGCTATAAGCGCTTATCTCAGGAAAGAGCGTGTTTGGACCTCGGGAGAGAAGCATCGACTCAAACATTTGGTTTTTGGTTTGTCGTTGTTATTATGGAGCTCAGAGTCGTCTCTCGTGGTGTAATACACAAGTATAACTTCAAGTTATGGTATCACAGAGTATTTGTTCTTAAAGAAAAAACAAAAGAACTGTGCAACTCCTGTTACCAAGTGACCACCCAACCCCTGTTACTAAGGAACTACACAATTGTAGAAGGCAGTTACAGAAGTCAAGAAGTGCCGCGCCCCACCACGGAAGGTCGTCCCGGAGCAGAGGAGCCGGTGTCGTCTATAGAACGTAGCATCTTGACGTATACATCACCTGAGGCCATAAATTGACATAATAGAAAATGGTAGCGGCTCGCGAAATCGACATATTGTCCTGTTTTCTGTTCGTGGGCCGTCTGGTAGGTTAGGATAAGGCATTTCAGTACGACAGGTTCCCGAGTTCTTAACAGATGGATCACAACTCGGGAACAATTTAAGAAATGCTGACACAAGCAGAGACGTGTATATAGTTATCGTCTTCCTGACGTGACCTGACGTGATGACATGACCTGATCTGACGTGACGTGACCTGACGTGGTGACATGACGGGACGTGACGTGACCTGACCAACAGTATTCATCACAGACGTTTCAGGAGTGATTCAGGCACCTGAAGTAATACACAAGACACGAAAACCAAGTTTGTTTGTGTGTATATACTTAAGTGATAGTGCGCACGACACAAGATTGCCCCATACATCCTCTGACGCAGGCTGCCCCGTAGCGACTATGTAGGAACAACGGTCCTGTATTCCTGTGCTGGACACCAGAACCCTACTTACGAAACCTGTCCATCTTTCCTCAATCACGACGGCGTAGTTTCGAACTCCGAAGGACTATAGGAGGTTGTCTGTGACAATAATAATAAGAGTTCCAATGTTTCCGCCGTCTTGATGAAGGAAAGATGGTTTAGGTTGCATTAGTGGGTTTCCCCTCGGGGAGGAGGATGACGCCGTGGACTTGAAGGCTGCCACGAACTCCTGCACCTCCCCCGGTCCCTTATACAGGTCCTGGAGGTCATACAAGGGAGCAAGTGGAGTGTGTGTGATAATGGTCTCGAGTCACTCCAAGAGCAATATATTACCTAAGATAAAAGTGACTGTGGCCAAGTGGTCTTCGTCCATACATCTGGCAAGCCAGACGAGGGGGTGGGGGACATGCATAGGTTAATGTTGGAGGTAGCTCTTACCTTGAGGTGATTTCGGGGCTTAGTAACCCCGCAGCCCGGTGGTCGACCATGCCTCATCGTTGCTGGACTGGTCAACCAGGCTGTTGGAAGCGCAGCCTGACGTATGAGTCAAAGCCTGGTTGATCAGGTATGCTATGGAGGTGTTTGTCGAGTTCTCTCTTGAACACTGTGAGGGGTCGGCCAGTTATGTCCCTTATGTGTAGTGGAAGCGTGTTGAACAGTCTCGGGCCTCTGATGTTGATAGAGTACTCTCTCAGAGTACCTGTTGCACCTCTGCTCTTCAACGGGGGGTATTCTGCACATCCTGCCATGTCTCCTGGTCCCATGTGGTGTTATTTCTGTGTGCAGGTTTGGGACCAGCCCCTCTACTATTTTCCATGTGTAAATTATTATGTATCTCTCCCGCCTGCGCTAAAGAGAATACAGATTTAGGCTCTTTAGTCGGTCCCAAAAGTTTAGATGTTTTACTGAGTGGATTCTAACAGTAAAGGATCTCTAGCTGTAAAGGACTCAAGGGGTCCTCAAGTCCCGGAACCATCTGGAGGTAAACCACAATAGGTAATTTTAACTACAATGTTTACCTAATTCCAGCAGTACCTCGGCCAACCCCATCTCTTATTACCCCAACCCCCCCTTACATCCCTCAGTCCCCACCCCCTTCACCCGCCCATTCCTTATGTTATCCAGTCTCAGCCAATTACTTAATCCCATTTCTTTTCCTCGTCTCTACACTGTCTCCTCTTCACCCTACACCCCCCCTCACTCTAGCCCTCCTCTCACCCCACACTTCCTCACCCCAGGCCCTCCCATCACCCTACACCCCATCACTCAGGCTCTTCCCTTGCCCTGCACCACCGTTGTTTTTCTCGGGGGAGGGGGGGGGGGGTTATGAATAAAGAAGATAGAAAGGTACAGGTGAAGACAAAAGTTACGAAATGGGAAATACAGCATGTTAGGACAGCGGGCGAACTGTCCGCCTTGCTGACACGGTGTGTTTTGTGGAGCTTTGTTCTTGTTTAGCAGGGAAGACAACTATCAGGAGAAAACGCTTTGCCATTACGACTATATAGCACTTGGAAGGGATAAGGATTTGGGATCGGACGGAGGGAAGGAATGGTGCCCAACTACTTGGACGGTCGGGGATTGAACGCCGACCTGCATGAATAGAGACCGTCGTTACGAGTTTTTGTAAGGTTCCTCGCATGTATCCTCACATGAACATCCATGCATGTTCCTTTGAACATATATGGATGTCTGTAGACGAATTCTGTGTAACATTCACATTAATACACTCAGACTTGTGTACATGTTTTGATGGTCTGGTTAAGGGTCTTGTTTGGGTAAGTGGAGTCTGGTCTGTGAGCCTGTTTCCACTAAGTAGGTCTAAGCTCTTAGCCCCCAGCTGTGGGAGCGGGGCGTCTCATCTTGGAGCAATCTTTCTAACATCGGGTCCTCTAACATTTCGATGGTGTTCCACACCCTGATGGCTTGGTGCTGCAGTCTGATGTTTAGTGGCTGTATGTTCAGGAGTTCATGGAGCTCCTAGATTGTCTGATCATATGGTGGACGGTGTTTTGCTGCTCTCCTTAGTGCCTTATATTGCACTTCTTGTAGTTTTTTCATGTTAGTTTTCTTTAAGGCGAGTAGTGGTACTGGGGGATTGTGTAGATGCAGCCTTATATAATAACAGTTGTATGTTCGTGCCAAGACACCGCAGTATCCTCAATTTTCCTGTTTTTGCTTTGTCTAGTCTGTCCTTTACTTCAAGTTTGATACTGTTTTATTGATCTTGAGTCCAAGTCTTCTGCCTTCATCCGTATTTTGGATAGGACGGTTGTCAAGGATAATGGGATCGGGGTCTCTTTTTTGCAATGTGTGTTATATGAAACATTTGCCATCCTCCTCCTCCAGCTGGTCCTCTCCCCTCACTCCAAACTTCCTCGCCCAAGGCCTTCCCCTCACCGCCTCACCACATCACCCCCTCCTTGAGGTGCTTCCGGGGCTTAGCGTCCCTGAGGCCCGGTCGTCGACCAGGCCTCCTGAAACATCCATGAAACATCCATCCATCCCCTCACCCTAAGTCTTCACCTCGCCCTACACTGCCCCCGACACCGGGCTTCACCTTGTGTTGAGAGAGACCAGCTCAGCACTTACGAGGGATCGAGGCCAATAAATCTTTGGCATTATTCTCTTAAAATGTCGAAATGCGACATTAATATGTTCACTTAGGCCTACCTCGTGTGCCTTAAGACACTCTTACCTCTGCCTTGCCTTTCTCTCCCCTTCCCCATCTCTCCCTTTATGTGCCTGGTCTTCCCTTCTTCCCCCCTTATCAAGTGTTGCAGCGTGGTAATAGCAGTTTGTGGGGGTTTGTCAGTGGGAGCCGGCCAGGACCTGTGGGGGGGGGGGGGGGGACTTGGTCCACTCCCCCTCTCTGTGGGAGAGTAGCCTCTCCCCTATCCTATTATTCTCCCTCCATATAATAAGTGTGTGAGACCTGGCCCTGAGGAAGGTCTACAGTTCCCAATAACAGTCCAGTGAAAGGCTTGAGAGAGGACGGTGAAGGAAGATCAAACTACTCGTTAAAGAAGTGAAGCTGACGCACAAAGTCTCAGATATCAACTTGCTTCCTTTGAAGAAGCGGAAGTAATGCGACGATCAGATCGAATTGTGAAAGTTATATTAAAAATTTAGATAACTTCAAACATGAATAACATTTTGAGATGCAGTCTTATAAAACTCAGGGGGGGGATATTCTTACACACACAGATCACACTAACGTGATGCATCAAATGAACAAATCCACAAGGGTCGTGACGAGGATTCGAACCTGCTCCCGGACGCAGGTTCGAATCCTCGTCACGGCCCTTGTGGATTTGTTCGGGGGATATTTTGTTGTTGTCCAGGAACTTCTTGTCCCAAGAACTTTACTAAACTAGTCTTGTTCATAACGGTAAGTTTGATCTTGAATATAATTACTGAAACGTTGACGAACAAACACTCAAGATATTTGGGGCCGCAGTGTTGAGAGGGAAGTGGACAGTGTCTGGGGGCGGTGTTGACCAGTGCCTGGCACCGCCGTTTATCTTGGGGTCATCAATGATGGTCATAATAGTGGAGATGAGTCACAACGTGGATCAAGATATAATAAGATGAAAAACGACAACGTTTCGGTCCGTCCTGGATGACCGAAACGACCGAAACGTGGTCGTTTCTTCGTCTTCTGGTGGGTAGTCTGGTCGTCATAAGTGGAGATGTTAAATATGCGTTTAGGAGCAAATCCACTTTTTTCTGAACCCTTATTGACAGTCGCTCACTGTCACGTGACGGTACAGACTTCCTGTAATGTGATGAGAGTAGTGTCTCAAGAATTTGATGAGCAACAACAGTGATGTTGATCCACTCATCTACTTCCTTGGCTTGCAACCGAGAGACCCGGATTCAGTTCCCCGGCCTGTCTCCTTTTACCTCATGCCTCTGTGAAAATAAGTACCCCCAAGAGTTAGTGCCAAATATATATATATATATAATATGCTGGTAATCCTCCAAGGTCGAACAACTGACACTGCCCAGGATTCAACCCCACAACAGTTGCCTAACTTCTGGGTATCTATTTATTGCTCGGCGAACAGGACCACTAGGTGAAAGGAAACGCGTGCACAACTCTTGCGGCTGGGAGTCGAACCCGGGATCCCCGAATATGTGTCGAGAAGCATGCAAAGAGTACCACTACCAGTTTATGGTGATGATCCTGACTCTATAACACTGATCTAGTTAATGAGGCGTGTGCCTCTCCCCCGCCCCCCTGTCTCCTCTCCCCGCCCCCCTGTCTCCTCTCCCCGCCCCCCTGTCTCCTCTCCCCGCCCCCCAGTCTCCTCTCCCCGCCCCCCTGTCTCCTCTCCCCGCCCGTCTCCAGCTCTCCCCGCCCCTGTCTCACATTTTTGTGTGTGTGAGGAGTCTTGAATATGACTCCCTTTCCACTCCTTCCCTCGTCCCCTCCCTCTCTCCCCTCACTTTCTCTCCCCATTTTTCCCTCCCCTTGGATGGTGCTCGGACACTAATGATGGAGCATTGTGTCCAGCTATCGTCTCCTTCCCCTCCTCCCTCTCCCTTCCCTCCTCCTCCTCTCTCTCCGCTTCTCCCTTCCCTCCCCTGCTCCCTCTCCCTCCCTGCCTTATTAATGTCTGCTCTCCCAAACGCCGGACAGGTTTTTATAATTTAGAATTTCTTTCTTCATAATTGTGATGTCAGGGTGCTCATCATGCTGGAGAATCACTGCTACCAGTAGCTCCTCGGCTTCCTTCTACTGCTGAGTAGCACCCGAGTGTTGTTACCTGATTGATACCTGGTTGATGGGGTTCTGGGAGTTGTTCTACTCCCCAAGCCCGGCCCGAGGCCAGGCTTAACTTGTGAGAGTTTGGTCCACCAGGCTGTTGCTTGGAGCGGCCCTCAGGCCCACATACCCACCACAGCCCGGTTGGTCCGGCACTCCTTGGAGGATAGTGATGGTGAGGTGGTGCCTCAGTGATGTTACTTAGTGGTGCTCAAGTAACACTTGAGTGACTGGGAGGATTATGGATGACTAGGACGGGCGAGGGTGGCAGGAGCGATGTGAGTGTTCATCAACCTGTCCTCCTAAGGTTCCCCAACGTTAAGAAACTGTCGT
Organism: Procambarus clarkii; assembly: GCF_040958095.1. Taxonomy (NCBI): domain Eukaryota; kingdom Metazoa; phylum Arthropoda; class Malacostraca; order Decapoda; family Cambaridae; genus Procambarus; species Procambarus clarkii. The sequence continues at coordinate 20,978,648 of NC_091158.1, forward strand.
ACTAAAGTGTCCTTATCCTAAACTACCAGAGGATCCAAAACATAAGACGGGACAGTATGTCAATTTCGCGAGCCGCTACCATTTTCTAGTACGACGATTTTTGGCCTTAAGTAGAGTAGACGTCCAAATGCGACGATCTATTAGAAGGACGGGTTGATTCAATCGGCCACTCCGGGACAGAGGATAACATGATAACCGGGCTAATATGCTGAACAAGATCGTCTGGCCGCCATGTTTGTTTACCTCAGACGTCACGGCATCCCGCCGCCGACCGGCAGCCATCTTGTCCAGCTCTCACACATTTTCTTTATATCTCGCTCGCTATAAATTGACGTGCAGTTTTTGTTCTGTCTAATGACAGATAAATTGAATAGTATTTAAATTCCACAGAATTAGTTTTTGACATTGTAATCGATTAAATATTTTTGTGTATACTGTCGCCACTCCTTGGATCACACACATGAAGATGAAGAGTGAATTGCAGGAGAAAATGAGAGCAGAAACTAAAACAATAATAAAAGTCTGATTGAAAGCTGATTTGTTAAAATATTGTCAAGTATCGCAAGAGAACACACACACACACACACACACACACACACACACACACACACACACACACACACACACACACACATGTATATATATTATATATGTGTGACGTTCATTAGACGTAGAGATGTGGTCAGAGCTCACACACACACACTCAGACCTTGATAAAGCACTCGGGAGAGTGTGAAAGTCTTGGTGTAAATTCTTTATATAAATTTCACATATACACAAGTGAGTTTTTATCCTGTGTTATTATGTCTGTGAGAATACGTTATTTATTATTATTATTATTATTATTATTATTATTATATTTTACATGATTGCTTAATAACCTTGATGTTGTTACTTTACTATTGTTACTGATGTTAGTAATTGTTCATATAGGACTTACCTGAGTTTTGTAGACATGTGAACTGTATACGCTGCTGCTGCTGTTGTTGTTAATACAGTATAACTGTATTCACTTGCGGTTATGTTCTGTTGCTGTAGTTGTTGTTGGTCATGCTGTAGTTGTTGTTGGTCATGCTGTAGTTGTTGTTGGTCATGCTGTAGTTGTTGTTGGTCATGCTGTAGTTGTTGTTGGTCATGCTGTAGTTGTTGTTGGTCATGCTGCTGCTGCTGGTGGTGTTACTGTAGGGTGGTTGTGATGGATGAAAGGGTGGTATTGGTGGCGGGTGAGGGCCGTAGCCCTGCCCACCCCCGCCCTCTGGCGGCCACGGTAGCTACGGTCCGCGGGGGCAACAAAGAAGAATATTCCCGGCATTATGAACACATTCACAACACGGGTAAAAATGTTCCGGGCGCCCTGGCGGCCCCTCAAGCAGCGATGTACGATGCTTCCCGGGCTGAAGGTGCGCTCCCCCCCCCCCCGCCCCCCACAACCCCCCCACAACCCCCCCACAACCATTCATTCAGAGACTACCCCCGCTCCCCCTTCCGCACTCCCCCCTCCCCTCTGTACTAATTAGTTATAATAGCCATAGCTAAAATTGTGAGTAAATACAGTGTGAGTTGAGAATTGTGGGGTGGGCTGGGGAGGCTTGTTTGGGTGGGGGAGCGGGGGTATGGGTTGAAGGATTGGGTAGGGTCTGGGGTAGGGGGCAGGGGGTTCATGCTTGGCCTGAGTAAGGGGGGTAGGGCTTGGAGTATCATAACTGCGTGGTGGACAGACTAGACTATCCCACAGTGTCGTGAGGGGTCATCCTGGGCCGTCACCATGACGGGCAGGTGAGCGTTATGAGTGGTGAGGGCGAGGGCCGTGATGGCCGCCGCTACAGATAATGCCGCACCGCTCAATGGTCTTTATCAAACAAGAATTAACCAGCCTAATTCTGCTGGTGGTGAAAGGTGGCCCTTGTCGGGGACTGACGTTTACGCTCCTTCCCCCGTGCTCTTGTGAGCGACCTTCGACTCTCCCGTCACTGGGGCTTGGCTCTATCCTCTCCCAACCTCGTATTTTTCCCTTCAAAACTTGAATCCCATAATTTTTTGTTGATTTCAGAGCCCCCGCTTGAGGGCTGGCTAAGGGGCGGTGTCCAGGGCCACGTGGGCGTGTCACAGTCTGGCCAGCTGTCAAGTGGGCCATGTGACAGTCTGGCCAGCTGTCAAGTGGGCCATGTGACAGTCTGGCCAGCTGTCAAGTGGGCCATATGGTCCCGTGAGGCAGGGGGGCATATGTAGCGCGCCCCCCCCCCACGATGGCCAGGGTGGGCTGGCATGAGGGCCACTGAAGTTAGTGAGGACGATGGGCAGTAGACGGTGGCCAGGGGGGGGTAGTGGCATCTACTGTAGTGAAGTAGATGCCACTATTGTAGTCAGAGAAGTAGACTGTGATAACCTGGCTCGTGCATAGAAGTAAACTATGACATGGGGGGGGGGCATAGTAGACCCTATCGTGGCCGGGGAGGGTAGATAGTAGACTACATGGGTACCCTCTCTACTGTCTCCCTCACTCTCACACATGCGTACACACACACACACACACACAGGGGCCTGACGGCTGAATGGACAGCGCCCGGAATTCGTAGTCCTTGGGTCCAGGGATCGATCCCCGACGATGGCGGAAACAAATGAGCAGTTTCTTTCACCCTGATGCACCTGTTCACCTAGCAGTAAATAGGTAACTGGGAGTTAGACAGCTGCTACGGGCTGCTTGCTAGGTGTGTGTATGTTCGTGTGTGTGTGTAGTCACCTAGTTGTGCTTACGGGGGTTGAGCTCTGGCTCTTTGGTCCCGCCTCTCAACCGTCAATCAACAGGTGTACAGGTTCCTGAGCCTATTGGGCTCAATCATATCTACACTTGAAACTGTGTATGGAGTCAGCCTCCACCACATCACTTCCTAATGCATTCCATTTGTCAACTACTCTGACACTAAAGTTCTTTCTAATATCTCTGTGGCTCATTTGGGCACTCAGTTTCCACCTGTGTCCCCTTGTGCGTGTTCCCTTTGTGTTAAATAGACGGATGTAGGCTGGTCGGGGTAGGCCTAAGTTAAATGTTTTAAGAAATATTTGCATTTATTATAAAGTAGCCAAGGCCATTATCATGGAGTCAAGGGAAATATGGCAGGGGATTTCTTTGACGTTGTTGGTTGAAATTAAAAAAAGAAAATCGAACGCATGCATTACTTTCTCTATTGTTTTAACTTTTTCTTTTCAATAACGACTTCACGATCAAACAGATTGATGTGAGCGAGCGTGCGTGCCAGCGATTCGTCGAGAGTTGCGGTGTTTGGTGATTTTGGTGTACATGTTAAGAGGACATACAGACACGGTGTAGACTATTTTACCTTGTAACAAGCTGGCAGTGATACCGTTGAGAGGTGCCATTAGAGCGAACAATTCCACTGGTGCCAGACCCACAGTTTCTCCCTGCTTCCCACGCCACTTGACCCTGATAGTGCCAGAAAGAAAAAGTTTGTAGGAATTTGTTTTCAGGTTATTTCATCTGAGTCAGCGCCCGGCGGCCCCGTCCCCAACTCTCGACACCCGCACAAACTTGGGTCGTTGTCTCTTGCATTGGTCTTATCTCCGCCTGCACCTCCACGCCGCGCCTGGCCCTCCTCTCCCGGCTCTTGAGGGAGGAGGGGGGTGTCCCCTCCGCTCTTGAGGGAGGAGGAGGAGGGTGTCCTCTCCGCTCTTGAGGGAGGAGGAGGGTGTCCTCCCGGCTCTTGAGGGAGGAGGGGGGTGTCCTCCCGGCTCTTGAGGGAGGAGGAGGGTGTTCTCCCGGCTCTTGAGGGAGGAGGAGGGGTGTCCTCCCGGCTCTTGAGGGAGGAGGGTGTCCTCCCGGCTCTTGAGGGAGGAGGAGGGAAGTGTAGGCGTATCGCTGTCCCTACGCGCTGGGTAATTTCAAACTCTCTGGTAGTTCTTTTTTTCCCCAGTGACATTGTGTGTTATTTAACTTGTCATCCAAAACTACCAGCAACTTTAGCGACTGTGGATAGAACGTACAAAATGTGGACTGTTTCATCGTAAAAGGTTATTTTGTTGAACAATTCATTTAGTGGAAGGGCCGAGGAAAATGCAACAATCAAACCCATCTTTCCCTGGGATTAGTATTGTTCATATATGTACTAAATTAGGCCTAATATTGCGTATTTTAGGCCTAGGTTGGTCTAAATTTTTATTACTCCATTTAGAATTCCAAAAATGCATTTTTGTTTCAACGTGTCTACATTATTACAGCATCCATATAGCTATAGGCGGTGTCTTTGTGAAGGATGGGCTGATATATGTCCGTAATGATGTGTGTTTGTGGCTTTGTAAGAATGCAAGAACGCTGATATTATGTACTCTCTGAATCCAATGTAACTAATTGTATATAAGTAAATAATTATTATTTTATGAGTGGCTAACACATACTTCAGCTTCCTCTCTAGGTATGTAATTTCAAGAGGTCCTTTCTTTAACTCCAGTAATTTCACTGGCCTCAAACGCGGCCTGTAATCTACACACACACACACACACACACACACACACACACACACACACACACACACACACACACTCACACTCTCACACTCTCACACTCTCACACTCTCTCTCACTCACTCTTGTGTCCTCTCTGAACTTCAGATTTATCATGTGCCTTTTGCCTATGCTCTTTTTTCCTGTTCTCCGTTGGATGGATCTGTTGGACAGTTTGGGTGTGTGTGTATAGTCATTCTGGCTCGGCGTTGTCGCCTGATTACCTTACCTTGGGCTTGGATCCTGGCTTCACGTTGTCAGGAGAGAGTACAAGTGGTCTACATCTGGAGACGGTAAACCCACTGGTCTCCATCACCAGAGTAAACCACGTGATCTACATCTGGAGAGAGTAATCCAAATGGTCAACATAAGGAGCAAGGGAGGAAGACAAGGATATACAGCAAAAAACCAATTGTTGAGTAGATTTCCATAAATGTTGAGAGGGCAGACCAGGAGGCAGTGGAGAGGCAACAACTGGGAGGCAGTAATATGAGACAGAAGGCTGGCAAGACTTGTTTACCCGGAGTGATGATGTTAGTGCTGTATTGACACACGGTATTGCTCTCCTCCCTCCCTCTTGCCTCTTCCCCCTCCCTCTCCTCCCTCACGCTTGCATCTCCCTTCCATGGCCCCTTCTTCCATCACATCTTTTAATGCTCTACCTCATCCCCCAGTCTTCCCCC